>NC_134021.1:20460000-20760000 GCF_040712315.1 Castanea sativa | reverse complement strand
CATATTTTTTCATGTATAGGTAGTTAGCACAATGAGGAACATCAACTGTACCCAATTCCAATATGATTAGGTCGTAACATGATAGTATTCATTGGTGATCATAGCATCACTAAAGTTTTGTTCTTGCAGCTTGTTTGTTACTTTGTCTGTCTCTGCATATTTACTAACTATTTATGCTATCAATGTATCTGTATGTGTCCCATTTCACTGGGAAATTATTTTTGATTATTAAGATAGAGTTTTAAGGACTTGGGAAGCACCAATAAGGATACTGAATATGTACATGATACAAACCGGATATGATCATTCTTGGAAATTTAGAACATAAGATATAAATATATATATATATATATATATATTATAAGAACATTAGTTTTTGCGATATGAATATATATATTTTATAAGAAAAGATTATCGATTAAGATTAGATAGCTATGATACTAACAAGAAAACTAACAAGAAAAACCGTACCGCATAATTCTCCATCTATCAGACTAATTTTTCAATAAAAAGATTAACCATTGCATACAAAGCGTAAAATAAGAATCCCTCTGTTTACGAATTTGATTGTCAGAAGTATCAATGTTTCTTGATTCAGGACACTGCGGGAGTTGTAGGCTCGTAGCAATGTGGTGCTCGTCAGAGTCTTTTTATTTTTTATTTTATTATTATAATTTTATAAATAAGTTACAATATGTTGTTAATTTTGCAGTAGAAATCCTTTTTTTTCTTAAATCCTTAAACACTTTGTACATGGAGATGTGCTAATTAAGCTAAAGCCTTTGGAAATTGTCCTCAATAAGTAATGCAAGGACAAAGTTTAACTATAAAATTAGTTGTAGTCTAAGACTACAACCTTATTTAATAAAATAAGCATTATTACATATCTTGAAAATTTAACTATTGAATTGCATGTTTTTTACGTTTTTAATACACGTCACATTTTGTGTCAATCAGATATTATTTACTATATGATCTATAAACTTATATTTTATGTATAATTTTAAAATACAAAAGCTTGCAATTTAAAAAATTTATTGATGACATACCTATTGATCTTTAATTTTCTAAAAATTTTGCAAGTATGAAGAATATAAGAAGAAGATTTCATCTAATGGTAGATTTGTCAAAATTTACCTCCAATAAAAAGATATCAAGTAAGGTTATAGCCTAAGGCTAGTCAAACTTTGTCCATAATAGAATAACCTTAGAGACCTACTTCTTAGGGGGGAAAAAAAGCCTTGGAGATTAGTCTCTATTTCAGATATATATGATCTTCAGCAATATGAAAATTGTGATGCATGAGGAATTCTTGTTTTCACTATAGGCCCTTTTGCACAACCCAAGGGTGAGTTGAATAATTTTTTTTTTGATAAGTGAGCTGAATAAAAATTGTTGTGGGTGTTTTTTATTTCATATATATATATATATATATATATATATATATATATATATATATATTTTTTTTTTTTTTAACTTATTGTATCTCAGACAGTGTCTTGATGTTATTAGATAACTTCCAGTTTAGGCTTTTTTTATGAAAGAATTTGGGTCTAACACTCCCATGGAATGAGCTCCAAGGTCCCATTCTACCGCTATTAGTTTGTGCACAAACATTGAGTCCTAAGTCCAGGGAAAGATGCTGCAAACTGGGTTTATTCTCTACTTCTACCACAGAAGGAACATTTCTCCAACTTTTGCTACAGAACTGAATTTTCTTAACTTTATACTGTGCAGTAAAGTTTTCTACACTTTTTTGCAACGTGAATGACTATTCTTCATCTTCTACTATAGAAATATTTCTTAACTTCCGGCACATAAACTTTGAAATCCAAAGAAAATACTCATCAAGCAAATGTTAGTTTACAAGGGTTAACATACATATTCTCAAATATATAAAATATACTATGCAGAATATGGATTGCAATATGTGTGTGTGTGTGTGTTTACATGGGCCAGCATACATTTTCTCAAATGTATAAAATATACTGTGCAAAAATGGACTTCAATATGTGTGTGTACACACACACAAACACACATACAATAGGATTAGTTAAAGCAAAACAAATTAATACACATATTAGCAAATAATAAATAAAGTTTTTGCAGACATATTCATGAATCAAAATAAAAAAAGCATTCTCTGCAAGTTGTTGACTTAAAGAGCTCAACTCCAACTCACACAATTTAGTTACTCGATTAGGTTACAAAGTTGAGTGGTTTGGAATGTGAGTCAGAGTGGTCATCCTTTGGACATTGCAAAGAGCGCGCTTTGATGTTTTCTAAGGAAGGGAAAGGATTCCTAGTGATGCATGTTATACTCTCTTGTCATATATTCTCTACTTTCTCTCCTCTCCAATGTCACTTTCTTTCTCTTTTCTCTCTTCTTCCCTTTCAACTCACTATTCATATTTCCTTGGTTATCATGTTATTGTTGTTGTTGTTCCCATATTCATGGGTACTGATCCTATTTATACCACAACTCAATCCATGATCTTTTACATTTTTATCCTTATTTTTATCAACCGTTTTGTTTGCTGCAGACATTTAGCCAACACCCACAACATACTGGCCACTATCTTCTGGCCATGTGTAGGTGGGTTTAATTCCACTACTTGGCTTTACAACAAACTTCCTCATCTTTTTGGTAAATGACAATCTGCCATACACCATTACCTCTCTATCTTTTCCCAAAATGGTAAAGCCTTCATTAATTCTCTTTGTCTTCACTTTCTGGCATGCATTAGATGGTTCCAACCTACCTTATTCCCATTATTTTGGTAAAGATGTCTTCCTAGTAAGACATTCCCAAAAGAGGGCTTGATAGGATACTAGATCTAGGTCATTTACCCCCACCACACCTTCTGCACCTGATTGGCCTTGGGCCTTACTCTATTGCATGGCTGGGATGCAAAAGGGTAAAAGCCCAGAGCCCAGACCTTACCTTACTCACATGCCTTTCTACTTTTGTCTTTTCTCTGATTTTGGTTTATTTATTCTTCATGCGTTGTCTGCCGCTGCTACTTTTGTTTTCTTTCACCGTGTCTCTTACTGGAGATAAGTTTGGCTTCTTATCATTTTATACAAAAGGATTTGGGCCTTTGTGAGCCAAATAATCTTTACTGGATCCAATGGGTCTTGGACCCAATTTGCCTTAATCTGCCAAAGTCATTCTGTAGAAGATCTGTATTCTGTTACAGGTCACTTTCCTTTGTATTTCTCTCTCAGCCCAAATGTAAGTTTAGACTTTTATTTCTTTTTTGTTTTAATGGGCCTTTCTTGCTCTTCAGTCTTCTTGGTGGGCCTTTAGGTATTACTTTCTATTAGGCTTAAATTCTCTACTCCTTATGGCTCGAATTCATTGGGTCTTGGGCTTTACTTCTTGACCCAAAATGTTTGCAATTTTGAGCATCAACAAAAATTAAGTGAAGAAATAATGTCAATGCCTAAGAGAATTAATTGAAGAAAAAATTGAAACAGGTTTAAATATTCAGGTGTAATGATCGTTCCGAAAATTACATAGTATTAGGTTCTAAGTACTTAGGAACTAATGTATTAAAACTCTAATGTGTATTGTTGGCAAACCATGATCAAAACAGGTGTTTAGTCTTGTTTTAGACTTGCTCAAAGTATGTCATTCATGTAAAGTTGGAATCGAGTTAACTGCAGAAGTTACTGTGCAATTCTGCCTAACTCGATCGATCGAGAATTAGACTCGACTGATCGAAAGTCGTGAAGATTGTTTTTTTTTTTTTTTTTTGCAGTTTTTCCAACTCAGCCCTAAGCCCATATGACGTGCAGGATTTTATGTTTTGCCCTAGGTATAAAAGGAAAACCCTAGCCACGTTTTTGAGGTTGCTCATATTGCTGTTTGTGTGAATCTCTTGTGAGATCTAAAAGGTGCTTGCCTTCACACAAGCTTAGGATTATCAAGAAGGAGATTTCTTCAAGAACTTGATGATGATTCAGTTGTTGCCATAAGAGCTTAACGATACACAAGCAGGAGTGCTTGTACTTACTGAAGAATCCAAGAAAGAAGGAGTCCGTGGTCTCGGAGCATGCACGTGGTCGTGTTAGTAAGTTTTCTACTGGTGGGTAGTAATAGGATGTTAGTGGTCTAAGTCGCTATTGTACAAACTTCTATTCTTTCATAGTGGATTCAGGTTTACCTTGAGGATAGCTAGGTTAAATCTTCCCCAGGTTTTTTACCGGTTTGGTTTTCTTGGGTCATCATATCTTTGTGTTTTTATATTCCGCACTTTACATTTATATGATTATATAATTGTGTTAACCTAGATTTGGAATTTGGACTAAGTATTAACTTGGCTTGTTAACTAGGTTAATCCAATTGTGTTTTAAGCGGTCTAAATAACTCTACACATAGTACTTAAAAACGAAAGAGTCCATATCTTAATGATTCAAAACACAAATAATAATGATTCAATAATTCATGCTAAAAGCTTTACGATTGTGTTGTTAGGTTAGACAAATTACCATGTTTTCTAGCTGCTTTAGCGGTTGATGTAACTATTTGTTAAGCAATTTTTTTTTGGTATGAAATATTTGTTAAGCAAGTTAGCAATATAGTTTCTAACTGATAATGATAATAAACACAAATAACAATAAGGATCAGTTCAAATGTAATTTATTTTCTCACCAAATTAAAAGAAATAGTAATTGTGAGATCCAATGCCAAAAGTTATAGTTACTTCACTTGGATAAATTCTTGATAAGGACCCTTTTACTAAACTAGAGTTTGTGCCGTATAGTGATTAAAATTAGCATTATCTTCTTTTTCCTCTTCATTGTTAATGTAAGTTTTGTAGCCAAGGATAATCCCGACTAGTATTTGGTATAGGGACCGCAATTTTGTCCCGTCCCACCTCATCTCATGTGGATTTTTTCCGTCCTGCAAAGGTGGTAAGGTGAGGGTGGGAATGAGTTTAGGCTTTTAACCCCTTACCGCCTCACTCTGCACTATTAGTATTAAAAACTGGCTCTGTAATACTAACAATTTAAAATGTATGGGTATTAAGATTTTTGTATTTGTTGTGATATTTTCTTTTTAAATACTTTGGATAATATTATTCAGTCTTTGCTAAAGATTAGTTTAACTTGATATGATATTTTTAATTGTAATTTCAGGTATATTTATATTAATGAACCAGATTTTATAAAAATAAAATTGTAACAAGTGTGGGATGTGGGGCCTCGCGATGCTTCAAGGGGTGGAGATGGGAAAGACAATTTTTCCCATCATGCAGGACAAAGTGGAAACAAAGTAAGACAAAACCATGCATGGTGAGGATGAAGACTTCATCCTTCGGCCTCACCCCACCATATTAAGATCCCTAATTTGGTAATATGCAGTTTGCAGTGTATCGTTTGATAGCATACACTTATGTCTATAAATTTCACTATAAATGACACAATTTAAGGATAATTTTAATACATGCAGCGCTCACCTCAATTGGCAAACATTTCTCACCAAGGACGAGTACTTTGAGAAAGTATTCAATACAACCGTCAATAACAAGAAGATATTACTTATCAATTTTTAATTTGAAGTTTTTGCATAGTAGCTGAAACCTTTAAATGATTTCGTTGTATTGGTTAGAAGGATCTCATGTATAATCTTGCAGGAGAAGTGAAAAATGTCTTGAGCATCTTTTTGAAATGACTATTTGACAGTAGCATTTTTTTTTTTTTGAACGGACGATCATTATGGGTAGAAGGGGCATTTCTCTAAGATAATGATAGTTTCTAGCAAGTCCCTTCCATTACCCTGTTAAAAATGTGACATTTCAATTGCTTATGACATTATCACTTTAATAGAATCTTGAGATATTTTCGTCATGACTGTTAATATTGTTATAGATCTGCAACACTTCTGAGAGGTAATGTGAACCTGGTGGATCGTTATTGTTCTCTCTCTTTTCTTCTTCTTCTTCTTCTTCTTCTTTTTTTTTTTTTAAATTTTTTTTTTTAATATATACTAGTCGCAAATTCATGCGTTGCACGTGATAATTATATTTATGGTGGTTTTATTAATTTTTTTTTACAATTTAAACTTATTTAATAAAGAGTAATGTAGTACGTAATTATATTTTTATTAATTATAGGAATGATCATAAATGTAATATAGGAACAATCACAAATATAGATTTTGTCATATCAAAATGAAAATAATATAATTTTTTTTTTTCAGAAATTCAAAAGGCACGTCAATGAAAATAATAATAATAATAAAAATAAAATTACAAAAGCTAAAATTTGTCACCCATCCATTTATTTTCATTTGGCTAACTTTTGTTTTTCTCTAAATAAATTGCATTATAGAGTACTTTTAATACAACTTTTAAGAGTACTTTTTCCACTATAAATGATTAAAAATTAAACAAAAATTAGTAAAGTCTCATAGTTTAACATCTAAATTAAGCACTAAAAAAATCATGCTATGTAATAGAATAAATACCAAATTATCCAAATCATGCTATGCAATAGAATAATATTATATTTTTATATGCTATATCTAATTCTTTATAATGCAATAGGATAACATTTAACAATTAAAGGGAACAAAAAAAAAAAAATCAACAACAACAATTTGAAAAAAAAAAACTAATCCCATTAACCTAAAGTAAAGTTTTAAACAATATAAAAAATTATCAACCTAAAGCGAAGATGTAAAGAAAATTAAAAAAAATCCACCAAAAATTTGAGAGAGAGAGAGAGAGAACTTGTTTTATAGTAACAAATTTATAGCAAGAATGTGTGAAGAAGAAGAGAAAAAAATAAAAGAAGATGAGGGGAAAGATGAAAAATGATATTAATGTAGAGGACAGTGGGGAGATGAAAAGGTAAGGGAGTGAGAAAGATTGAAGAAGTAGTGGGGAGGTGAAAAGGCAAGAAAGAGAGAAAAGTTAGAGAAGTGTAAATATTAAAAAAAAAAATATTAAAAACAATTATAGGAAAATTAGAAAGAAAAAAGATAATGACGTGGATGCAGCTGATACGGTTTAATTGGAGCATAGTAACAATAAATATAAATAAATAAATAAATATATATATATATATATATATATATATATATATATATATATATATATATATATATATAGAGAGAGAGAGAGAGAGAGAGAGAGAGAGAGAGAGAGGTTATTGATTAGAGACCATGGTATAAACATACATGACTATCTATTCTAATGGTACATGGGAGCATTGTTCATATATGCTACCTTTTTAAGATACCATGTTACCCCTGTCACTAAAATGTCTTTTGGCCAAGTGTACCAGTTATGCTCTTGTTTTTGACCTTAAAGTTATTGCGGAGAAGTATCAATGACATCCTTTCACATTTCCCATTTCCCATGGGCTATAATTGCATATTATGGAATATTTCACTAGCGTTTAATTGCACTTGTTGAAAAGGAATTGAGCAGGTCTTATTACATTAAAATGTAACAAAAGTAAATGAACAAATAACCCTTTTAACTGAAATGTTATGTTATATATCGATTGCAATAAAAAACTTAACATTTTTTTTTTTTTTGAGAGAGTTTCAACCTATGACGTTCGTTCCTAATGATAGCTCTTTATCATTAGACTAAGACACCAATCAGTTTTTGATGTAGGCGGGGATTGAACCCCAAGTCTCTTATACAACCATCAGAGACTTAACTTAAAATAATGTATTTTGGCAGTTTTTATCTGGGCCCTTACTAACATTTTTTTTTTCTTTCTTCTTTTTTTTTTTTTTTTCTTCATTTTTGTGCATTATTTTGTTTCATTTTAGTATTAATGGGATTTCATGTTTTCACTTGCATTAGTTCAACAATGGCATCACCAGCTTGTAGATACTGATAAGTAACTATGGAGTGAAGTTTACTATCGTAATCGACTTGTCCTGGATATGAAGGGATTGAAGTAGATATCCAACTTTGTCCTGATTAAGACCACTTAAGGTTTCCGTCATTTTGCATGTCTCTTCAACTGAACAAGCCCAGCGCTGTGACCTGTGAGCTAATGGAACATTAACATGTCTTAAAATAGGCAAGGGAATAGAATATGCTACCGCATAAAAGCTGATAGGGACCATCAAACCAAATAGAAAATGTAAATGTGGCAACCCTTTCCTTGTCATATAATCATCATCATTATGAAGAATGCTTGAGAATCCTACATGATTTGCCTTTAATCACAAGGCTTAGGATTCTTCAATTGCAGAGTTAAGCTTCAAGCATACTAAACAGTTCACTATTTATGGCAGACAAGTTCTAGTGTGGGATTTCCCTTCAAAATTTATGAGAGTTAAAGTAATTTGTAGAAAACCCTTTATTAAAAGCTAAGAAAAGATCTCTAATCTTCTTGAAAAAGTAGTCAAGGTTAAACAGTCATTTTCTATTGAAAGTAATGTCCCGACTAAATCATTGGCTGGGAAAGAACAGAATCATGGAAGATTCTGCTTTGGGCACCTTATCATGGCTTTATACCATATGCGCCCCTTCACAATATATTAACTTATAATTTGAGAATCATGCTAACTTTAAGAACCGTTATAAATTGCAGTAATCATGCTCAATGGTCTCATACCTCAACCCTTCCTGCTAGAAATCTTCTATGGACCAATGTATTTTCTATCTTCTCTTATTCGTTTGCCGTTGATGTTCAATTGCGTGAGGTACTGGTAATCTGCATCCTGAGGTCTAGATCACTATGTTTATTGTATCTAGTCCTTGGGATGCAGATTACCTCTTCCTTGCTGGCAATGAAAACTTGTGATCAGCTTAAAGAAGCTATACTACTTGATGTGCTACCTTTTAGAAGTACACTTTTCACGCTTTCTTCTACTTGTTGGCTGTTTCTTTATTGCTGCATTTCAGGTATGTGCTCGCATACTAGACACATCAGGTGGTCAAAACTCAAAAATATCGATTCATTTCCCTTGGTTAATGGCACATCCACAAAGCAATTGCTGCCCACTAAATGAACTTCTGCTCCTGTAGTACTGCTCAAGGTAGAGTGATGTTTATGAACTATATGTCATATATATAACGTATAGTATCAAATGACTTGATTTCATGTGGAATGCTGGACAAAATATAGTTTATTAAAGTATAAAATATTACGGATTATTATTAAAATTTGGATTAGTAGACTATGTTGACAGGTTGTTAAAATATTTAGTTAAAATTTTGAATTCTAATATTTCTTTTGAGGTAATCCTTCAAGCCTGTTAGTGTAGATACATAACAACCACACAACAGAATAGAATAAGTGAATCACATGATTCATGAAGCTGAACCCAAATATTTGAGACATCATTTTTGGTTTAAAATTTATTTAGTATCCCAATAAAATATTTTCTTTCCTTCTAAGATTGAAGTGCCTAGCATATTTTTATCTCCAACTTTCTTGGCAGTAGATTGAGTTTTAATCGTCAAAAATGGATTTTATGGATCACTTTTTCCAGTTTCCTGCAGTACAAATAGCATTTTCCCTTCTTTCAGCTTTCTGCAGAACTCCAACAGCCTCTTCCCTGCTTTCAGTGAAGTCCTTGCCATCCTTGAAGACCAGAAACTCTAACATCTCCACATGAAAGAAAATAAAACATCCATGTATATGTGTTATGCAAGACCCGAAGTCTTTGCCGACCACACAGTGCCAGGCTGGCCCATAAACTTCATCAAATTTCTGTTTAGCAAGTTGAAATTATATTATCTAGAAAAATCTATCTTCAGGAAAGTATAATTAACTGCATGCTATATGACATTATACCATCTATCCTTCTTTTTTTTGGTATGTATTATACATGACTTGAAGCAAAAGAAAGTTAGTTCCCCCTCAGAGGATTATCTATAATAAAGCTCCTAAACTTTTATTCAGTCACCAGGGTGTCACTTCATTTATTTAATATTGAAGTTCATAATAGCTTGCTACATGCATTTTAAGAAACCAAGCACAGAGAGTGGACGGTGACCTAACAGTTTTTCCCACCTTTTTCACTTCTTTTCGCTATGAAAGATCTAACTTTTGAATCTATCCCTGCACCCCTCCTCACTCCAAAAAAATAAAAATTAGAAGAAAGAATCTTACTTTTAATAGATTATAATAGATAACTTCTTGAACTCCATCAATTTAATATTTTCTAATCAACAGGCAATTATACCTCTTTTGAGAAAGTTGATTTTGACCCTAAAGTGGCGGCTAAGGTCTGATCCATAGAAGATGTTTATCTAATTAAGCAATCAAGTTGTCATTAATTAAGGATAATATACATGCTTTCAAAAAAGCAGGGGGAATTTGTTTTCGGATTCCATCAATCTTGTCCAGCATACCTGGAAAACAGTATTGTTTATCTTTGCATCAAACATAGCGTTTGAATCCTTCTTTGCTCCATTGCCTTTGAACATTAAAAAAAAAAAAAAAAGCTTTCTAATTTGTCATTCTTCATCATTTACATTCTCTCGATCCACTAAACATTATTACATCATTCTATTCTGTGACAAATGTCCAACCAAAGATTTTATTGATATCCTAAGGCTAGTGTAAAAGACAGTTTCTTTTCTTTGTATTATAAAAGGAAGGTATTTATATACAGATAATTCATTTATATTTTACACTGATTTGTAAAGACTCAAGAGGGTTAAAACACACCTGTTTGATGTAATGAGCAATGGATTGACAATCAGAGACCTCATGTAGATCGAGAGCCTGGTAAGCCAACTCCATGACACGGTTCTGCATTGCCTCAGCCATGTCAGTCTCGCGCACCACAGCTTTCCCTTCCAACATCTCAGTGAGCAATTTTAGAAGATGAACTTAATTGCTTCATACACTATTATATGCATTTCCGGAGATTGAAATGACCATATATAATGCAAAAGAAGATTTTGTTTTTTCATCTTTTCTTTTTCCCTCAGAAAAGGAGGCAAATTCTGTGGTAGAGGTTGAATGCTGAATCTCTTTTTTTGCCCCATTCTGAATTTTATAAATGGTCTACATTTTGCTTTCTGAAAAAATGAAAAGTTGTCCATATTACGAACTGTTAAATCAAAACAGTTGTAGCAAAAATATCTGTGTTAAGAGCAAAGGTTATATACATGTACGACTGCTTAAAAAAAGAAAATTTACTAATCCAAAAGCTAGCATGTGAAAGAAAATGACGAGTCTTACAATTGTACTTGTATGGCTGATAATATGTGGTCAATTGTGATTGGTCACCCAGAAAATTTGCAGAAGAGTTGCAACTGCAAGTGATTATTGGTACATTTATATTTGGTTGATGCTTTGTTAGTGGTCCATAGTTGCACAAGAATGGTCAAAATATGTTAAAACATAACATAAGGACCTTTTGAAACTCCAAAAAACGTAAGGCTAGAAAGATTCGAATATTAATGTTTTTGTGGGTGGCATTGCTTCTAAACCCACGCCATTCATGCTGCAAAAAAAGGGGTATCCGTACTGCTTAAGCAGCTTAATTCTCAAGCCCAGTGGTAATAAATAATTCAATTAAATATAGAGATTTGGACTAGATGCCTACACGCAACTGAACTTTTGACGATTAGCTAAGAATATTCACCCTTTAGTACTAAGTTTCAATAATTGTCTAGAAAATGAAATATAGTACTAGTGGTGTTCGCAGTGCAGTGTAGTGCGATTTTGGGTCATTTTTTGTACTGCATTTTATTTTTGCGGTTGCATGTGCAGTGCGGTGTGATGCGGTGCAATTTGAGAGTTTAGCCAAATTCATAATCACACCACACCTTATTTTTGCGGTTACATGTACGGTGCGGTGTATAAGATGTGGTTTGAACGGCTTGATAGTACACAATTCCTTCAATCCAAATCCTAAGGAATTTATAGCAAGTAGAAAGTGCCAAATACCAATCAGAAAAAACATTTTCATAGTGTGGAACATTATGACAAGAAAGAGAGAAGGAAAACTCATTAACTATTGTTGATTTGGATAAAAATCTCGAAGTTTCTAGTGATGTATCTAACATTGAGAGATATGGTACACAAATCTGATTTCATAGACTGAAAGACTAAAGAATTAGGCCTAAAAGACTCTTCAATTATATAATTAGTAACCCTTTTCCCCGACTTTTCTAAAAGAATAATCCAATTACAAAGAAACCCCATTTCCAAGAAAGTAAAGAATAATGATATTCAAGTGCAAGAGCAAGAAAACAATTAAGTTTTCCGAGCCACCTTGCAAATCCCCATAAAGAATCAAAGAAAATTGCCATTCCTGGACCTGAGCAAGAACACACTTAGTTCTTGACCAGGGCACTCGTCCGGGTTAATGAGGTGGAAAGACTCGGAGTCTGAGTTCCCAACAACATGCTCATAATAAGCTCTCATGTACATGATGTCCCCGGATTCTGAAGGTATGACTCCAGCTCCAACGTTGGTGTTCTGCAAGGTCTTGAGCATGGACTTGATACGCTCGCTCCCTTTTCTTCTTGTAGCGAACCCGACCTTGCGGCCATTACAGTACATAGTCCAGAGCGGGACTGAGTGAAGAGGACAAGAACCGAAGTCCAAAGACAACTTGTCACATTCGAGGGCAATGCGGACTAGTCCACCGCTCATTTCTTTGATGAGTTGGGTGGTTAAGATGGAGAGTTCGAGGAGGAGGGTTGGTTTGGAAGAGAGACGGTCGTGTTGGATGCAAAACCAGACGTGGCCTCGGCGAGGACCGAAGATGGTGCCAAGAACCATGGACTTGGAGGATCGAGGTTGGGTGAAACTGATGGTGCTGGTTATGGTTTCGTTGCTGGAAGTGGTGGAAGAGGTTTGGGAGTGTTGGTCTTGGTTCTTGATGGGTTCTTGGTTAGTGTTATTGTGGGTGAAGTAGTCGGGGATGTCATCTCGAAGAGAAGTGCTAAGGCGTTTCTTGGTGGTGGTGGTGGTGGTGGGAGTTTTTGTGGTGGTTGTGGTGGTGGGGAAGAAGCAAGAAGGGAGGAATCGACGGAGGGTGTCGATTTTCTTGGTCATTGTTTTGTTCTGTGTTGTGGTTTTTGATGGGAAAGTGATTGAATTTCTGGTGAGAAAATTGAAGAGGGTGAGATGGGATTAATTAGTTAAGTTTAAGAGGGAAAGAGAGAGGAGCTTTGGGATTGGGATGTGAGGGTGTTAATGGAGTCGGAGAGAGACTGAGACTGAGTTTCTGGGGTGAGAAATAGTTGTACTGGAGGGTGCAGAGTATTTATATTCTACGTGAGAGAAAGAGAGGATGCGGGAAGTGAAAAATAGAGCCGTTCAATGTTGAGAAATTCACAACCCAATCTATTACATGTGTAAAACTAATCCAACTCAACTCACTTGAATTAGATTAGATTGGATATCTATAGGTTGTTCGCCTATATATTTTATGTATTGTAAAAAATTGGCAATTATTTAAATATATTTTCCGATAAATTATTACAATTTATAGTATAATGTGTGTAAATTATATTCCAAACCTCACTCCAAGGTTCAAAATAAAATCCATGCCCAACCCAACCCAATCCAACTCAACCCAACCCACCAACTCAAGACGTAGGGCTGGTAGGTTTAATGCACACCTCTAATTAATTGAACTCATTATTCATAAGGAAGCTTTTTGTAGGTTTTTTTTTTAATTTTTTTATTCAATAGTTGGAGGAATGAGGATTTGAAACTTATATAACTTCATGGACGCGGGAAGTGAAAAATAGAGCCATTGGAGGGCTGGTAGGTTTAATGCACACCTCTAATTGAACTCATTATTCATAAGGTAACTTTTGTGGGTTTTTTTGTTTTTGTTTTTTGTTTTGATTCGAGAGTTGGAGGAATGAGAATTTGAAACTTATATAACTTCATGGAAACATTAAGAAGTGTTAGTTAAGTTACAAGACTTTTGACATAATAAAAAATGCACGTTTAATTATAAGTTTAATTACCATTTTGATCTTGAACCTTTGCTTTATGTTTTATTATGGTTCTAAACATTCAAATGTTTTACCTTTTGTTTGTATGTCAAAAACGTCATTTCCATTAAATGGTGGATGAACAACATGAGAGTGCAAAAAAATAGTAAATTAATGGATTAGATGCTACATGACAAAATTGTTATATTTAACATACGAACTAGGGGTTACGGATTTCATATTATGCAATCCCTTATAGCCACGTAGAACCGACTCAATACAATTTGTGGCTAAGCCAATAATTCTAATTGTTTTTTTTTTAATTTTTAAATACCAATTAAATATTTTTTATTTTATTTTAAATTAAAACCATTCTTCTTGTTTTTTGAGATGCAAAATTACTAATTAAGTTTTGTTTACTAACATATCTTTTACAACTGATAATAGCCAAGCGACTTGATTTTCTCGTAATCTTATTCGACATGCTTATAACAATTAATTTTCATTGAAATAGTATAAAGTTTCAAATGGGTTATGACTGAATATTTTTGTAAAACCTGTAGATAAAGCTGAAATGTTATCACTATTGAATATTTCTTAACAAAGAGTCTCATTAGACTGTAAATTATCAAATGATTGATCAATTTGTTTTTGTTTTTATCTTATTAAGGGTATTTCGTAACTTGAAAAATTTACAAATATAAATTGTCGAAATGCATCATACTTGTTGAAATTTTACCATGCAATTAGCGCCGGTTTGCTATTAGTGTGGGATACGATCTCCCTTCAATTATCCTTTCCTAGTATCTAATTACAATTACAACAAATTAATATCAAAGGTTTGGCTATCTCAACACTTACTAAACATGCTTGATAATTCCACAAAGGCATAATGCTTGATGAAATTAGCTTGAGCTATTTTGCTAATCAGTTTCTGTGGTTTGCAAACCCTTGTTCCTCATCATTTGATTCACCTTGAAGTGATGACTTCTGCGGCTCACTATACCTCAAATAACGGTGGGCAAAAACGCAGAAATATAGAAGATTTAGAGCTGACAGAGCGGCAATGGTGAAATAAAAGTAGTCTAGCCTATTCTTGTTAAGGTCATTGCAAACTAACCATGGCAATGACCAGACGAAGGATGCAATTGGAGGGTGCTGGTGGTCGAGCCCGTGTTTATAATACTGGCTTGTTTGGGACATTGGGGAACATAATGAAGAGTGAAGGCCTACGTGGCTTGTATAGAGGGATTATACCAGAATACTTAAAGGTTGTTCCCAGTGTAGGCATTGTCTTCATGACTTATGAGACATTAAAGATGCTTCTATCGCGCATCCCATGAAGTTTGTAGTTGCCTATAAAATTTCATGTTTACTGCCATTGATTGTTGCCATTAAAGTCAAACTCACTCTCCTCTCCAATATGGAAGGTGCTTCATAAAAGATACAAGGTAGGTAGAAGAAAGTTCTATGGCATCTGTCTTTTGAGAAAGGGAGGTGCTACGTCCATAAGATTTTCACAACAAATCATAAGTGGTTAGTTGTTATTAGTTCAAATTTAAACCTAACACTAAGGTTACTTTTTTACTCCAATAATAACAATCAATAACAACTTGCTACTTAGAATTTGGTATGAATTTTGTCATTGCTGCCATGAGCCCATGTTTTTTCATGTATAGGTAGTTAGCACAATGAAGAACATCAACTGTACCCAATTCCAATATGATTAGGTCGTGACATGATAGTATTCATTGGTGATCATAGCATCACTAAAGTTTTGTTCTTGCTGCATGTTTGTTACATTGTCTATCTCTGCAGGGGCGTAGCCAAGAATTTTTACATGGGGGGCCGATTCGAAGTATTGATATAAAAAACATAATTCATAAGTCGATTAAATATGAAATTTCAATTTTGATATATCTTAAACATTAATGAACATTTAAAACTGTTTAGTTCACTATAGATATATACAAAAATATTCACACAAATATATATATATATATATATACATATTTCACATCAAAATCATGCTTGACGATGATTTTTTATGGAATAGAATTCATCCATAATCATTTCCATGGTGAAATTCCCAGCAATTTCCTTTTCTATATAAACTATCATATTATCTACCAAAAGTTCATCCTCTATTCAATTGCGAAATCTTGTTTTTAATAGTTTCATAGCTGAAAAAACTCGTTCTGTAGTTGCTGTAGAAACTGGAAGAGTCAACACAAGACGAATCAATCTATCAATTAAATGATAGAATTTAGATTTCCCTGAAATTTCTAATCCCCTACATAGCTCAGATATTGTACTCATATTCTGAAAATCTGGATGTTTTGTCACATTAAGCTCATAATGTTGTAATTGACGCTTCAAAAGACAAATTTCCTTCTTAGCGAAATCTTGAGGATAATAATTTTCAGCCAAATTGCAAATATCACCAATTTTGAATGATCTAAAAGCTTCCTTAGGATTTAATGTTGAACTAAGAGTGAGAAGATCTGTTGTTAGCTCACAAAATCTACTATTCAATTCTTGCAATTGATAATTTATTGCAATTGTAAATACATCAATTCTTAAATGAGGTTCTATTGTTGTCAAAGTTTCATCTTGATGATGGTATCTACCTCGAGTTTTAGTGTAATGAGCATTTACATCAGGAATATCAACTTCATGTTGTCCACAAAATGATGTAACACTAGCAAGTAAAAGCTCCCATCCATCATCTCTCAACTTTTGAATAAGTGATTTTATAGTTGAAACTAAATGCGTGGCATTTAAAAGATCCTGAGAATGTTGTTGCAAAGCTTGGCAAAGAATATTAGTAATTTTCATAATCTCTTTCATCATATGCAAAATTAAAACAAATTCAAATGATGTTAATACCTAATAAGCTCCCTCGGTATCACCACGTTGTTTATAATTAGCCCCTTCCTCAGAGATAGTATTCATGACTTTGCAAGTTGCATCAAACATTTTTATCAAATTACAAATAGATTGAAAATGAGATCCCCAACGTGTATCTCCAACCCGTTGCAAAGTACCAATTTGGTTTGCTCCTCTTCCAATCTCAATTTCATTAAAAGCAATCATATTCTCAATTTGTTCCCCTTGAGCATATTGCAATTCATCATTACGCTTACTAGAACTAACAACAATATTGATAATATTAGTCAAATGATTAAAAAATTGATGAACAACTTTTACTTTTCTAGATGCTGTAACTAAAGCCAATTGCAATCTATGAGCTAAGCAATGTATGTAATAAGCATATGGACATTCTTTAAGAAATAGAGCTTGTAATCCATTCCATTCACCATGCATATTACTAGCTCCATCATACCCTTGACCTCGAATATTCTCAATGTGGAGGTTGTAATGAGAAAGGACAGTACATATCTCCTTCTTTAGGGTCAACGCAGTAGTATCTCTAACATGCAGAACATGAAAGAAACTCTCTTTAATGAAACCATTTTTATCAACAAATCTCAAAATAATGGCCATTTGCTCTCTCTTCGAATCATCTCGGGCTTCATCAACGAAAATGCAAAATTTTGCATCCTCAATTTCTTCACTAATAGCATTTCGTACATTACTAGCAAGAATATGCAAAATCTCCTTTTGAATTGTGGATGATGTATATTTGGCATTTTGTGGAGAATTTTCCAAGACAACACTAGCTACTTTGTCATTGAAAGTTGATGTGAATTTTATCAATTTAATAAAATTACCTCTATTTTTTGAATCAAGGCTTTCATCATGACCTCTAAAAGCATAAGCTTGGAATGCTAGCCATCGAGCACACTCTATTGAGGTTTTGAGCCACAACCAATTATTCTCTAATTCTTTTGACGTTTGTTTCTCAATTAGCTTGTCAATATTTCATGAATAATTTTTTTAAATTCTCGCAACGTTTCACAGCAATTTTATGTGGGGAGTTTGGATCTTTCCCTACATAACGAATTAAAGGACAATTCATTCCACCGTTCACTTTTTTCCAGTTATTAAAACCTGTTGAAATGAATGCATCTGATCCGGGAAGACCTATTGGTTTCTTATCAAAAATGTAGCAAAGTAGACAATATATCGCATCCAGTGAAGGTGAGTATTCCAACCAATCCCTATGTGATTCAAACCATGAAACTTGAAATCAATGACGATGAGAATCATCGTTGTATGGATAGTCTATATTTTTAGGTTGATATGGACCTTCTTGGAGATAAACTTGTCGTATTTCATCTTGTTTGTTGATAGGAAATTCACATATTTGTTTACGTGATCCTGGATCACGATCTATCTCTTTAGATTGAATTCTTGAACATTTGGAGGGGTGCTCATCAGGCATTAAAGTATCAACATTTGTTTCTATAGCCACAGGTGTCCTAATTTCTAAATTGCTAACATCATTTTACTTAAAGAATGCATCAATTGTTTTTCGTTTGCTCATATTTCTTTTAGCTTTAAGAATATGACTCAAAAATTAACCTAAAAAGAACTTTAAAAAAATAAAATTTTAATTAGAAATTTTTACTTAGTTATATGGATGTTATTCATACTCAAGAAAAAATAAAATTTCCACTATAATTTAAACAGTCAACCCATCATCATTCCTATTATTAAAATTTTCCTATATTTTAATTTTTTTTTAATTAAGAATAGCCCCTCAAACAAAAGCAAAAATTAAACACACAAGTACAAAACATAAACCAAACAATTTAACAACGCCCACTGCCACATGATATCTAACTAATCAAAAATAGGTAATAAAAAAAAAGGTAATAAAAAAAATTACCTTAGAAACTTTGTCTTCACAAAGTGCAAAGATGGGTGTGGGCCGTGTGGGTGTGGCAATGCCTAGTAGATCTTCCCTTCAAGACTCATCACAAACAACCTCCCCATGCCTTCAATCATATATTTCTCTAAAAATCTATGAAAAATTAAAGAGCATGTGAATATTTAAGTGTAGATAGTTGAGAAAGAAAAAGACACTAAAAAGAGATGAAGGTGTAGTGCTGAAGAAAGAAAAGAAAAGTGAAAACTCACTTCCTGAATGATTTATTTTAATAAAGCAAAAAGAAAGAAAATAATGGTCAGTTTTTTTTTTCTTCTTTTTTCGGACTGTGAGGATTGAGTTTGAGAGGAGGGCTGAGCTGAGGGTTTTGTTTTGTTTGGGGGCTACTGGTACTAGTGGGTAGTGGCGCGTACACAGAAGACTAGAAGAGAATAAAAAGAATAACAAAAGAAAGGGTTTCGACTTTGAGATTGAGAATGAGTGATAAAGTGTTATTTTGTTGGGTAGTGCCTTTGGGTATTTAAATATAATCGGGCCATGTTTTGTTTTATTAGAGGATAAAAGAGGCCTACAATTGAAACTAGAGCATGCTGGGAGTGAATTGAACAAAAATGGGGGGGCCGGATGTACATCATTGGGGGGCCCAATTAAAATTTCTATATACGTTGGTGGACTTTTTGTGTGTGTGTGTGTGTGTGTGTGTGTGTGTGCAGGGGCCACGGTCCCCCCCAAGGGGCAACGTGGCTCTGCCCCTGTCTCTGCATATTTACCAACTATTTACACTATCAATGTATCTAAATGTGTCCCATTTCACTAGGAATTTTATTTATTTATTAAGATAGTATTTTAAGGACTTGGGAAGCACCATTAAGGGTACCGCATATGAACATGATACAAACCTAGATATGATCATTCTTCGAAATTTAGAAAACAATGTAGTATCGATACTTTATTTTTTGGAGATAATTTTAACTCATGGCATCCGCTCTTAATGATAGATTTTTATCATCAAACCAAGACACTAATCAATTTTTTGTATAAGCAGGGATTGAAATCCAAATATCTTATTCAACTATCAACAATACTTTGAATAACATATAAATAAATATTTGTAAATATATATTGTGGGGGGTAAAAGCTCTTGAATAAACGTTTGGGCATTGGGCCTGATTAGTTGATACAAATCTGTTCAATCAGGATCTCTAGGTCCACAGGTCAGTCCGCACTATAGTGATCCGAGGAGTTGTCGGAGGAGGAGTATCTCCTCGGACAGGCCCAGCAAAGGCCCTAGGACTTGCTAAACGGTTTAAAGACAGAATTTTGAAAGATCTATTGGGTAAAGGTGTGATCCAAGCACCCTTTAGAAGCAGAAACGTGTGAGAAATATCTGAAGAAAAAGCTGCTACCACCATATTAAAGACCCTGCATCTACCTCCCTGGCCGCATTAATGGATAAATGACATCTGAACAGTAGAATTCAACCTTCCTGCTATTATTTGAAGACTTCAAGAAGGTGGTGGATGAGACAAGTATCTAGGGGGAAGATTTGTATGACACGTGGATAAAACAGGGAAGAAGAAGAAGTATATAGGAGGACGAGAGAGGAAAGGAGAAGGGGGCGGTTTCTTAGTTAAAAAAAGAACTAAGAATTGTAATCTTTGACATAGAAAGAGAAGGAATATACAACTCGTCCTCGGCTTACGTCCGAGGAGGTTTCTTTATTATATTTACTTATCATTTGCATAGATTGTGGCATTCTAGCCTGTTAATCAACTTCCAATACCCCAAACCTAGGTTTCAAACCCATACTCTACAAATTTCATTGTATAAGACTCATTGAGCCTGAGCCCATCACCTGCTTTTGGGTCCGGGTATAATCGTGCGCTTACATATATCATTGGTGATTTTATGGTACACATTTCTTTTTTACTTTTTTGTTATGAAATAAAAGCTGAACATAAGTTATTGCTTTATAAATATATATTTTATAAGAACATAAGATATAAATATATATTTTATAAAAATAGATTATCGATTAAGATTAGATAGCTATGGTACTAACAAGAAAACTAACATTGGTTAAGATTAGATAGCTATGGTACTAACAAGAAAACTAACATTGGTTAAGATTAGATAGCTATGATACTAACAAGAAAACTAACAAGAAAAAGTGTACCGCATAATTCTCCATATATCAGACTAATTTTTCACTAAAAAGATAAAACATTGCTAAAAAGCATAAAATGCGTAAAATAAGAATCCCTCTATATATGAAATTAACTGTCAGAAGTATCAATGTTTCTTGGCTAAGGACACTGCAGGAGTTATAGGCTCATAGCAATGTGGTGCTTGTCCTAGGGTCTTTTTATTTTTTATTTTATTGTTATTATTTTACAAATAGTTAAAATATACTGCTAATTTTGCAGTTCAAATCATTTTTCTCTTAGACTCTTAAGCACTTTGTGCATGGAAATGTGCTAATTAAGCTAAAGCCTTTGGAAATTGTCCTCAATAAATAATAGACAGACAACATTTAGCAACAAATTTGGTTGTAGCCTTTCTCAATAAAATAAACATTATTACATATTATGAAAATTTAACTGTTGAATTGCATGTTCTTTACGCTCTTAATATACATGTCACATTTTGTGTCAATCGGAAATTATTTACTATGTGATCTATAAACTTATATTTTATGCATAATTTTAAATATAAAAACTTGCAATTTAAAAAATTTATTGATGACATAGCTATTGATTTTTAATTTTCTAGAAATTTTGCAAGTATGAACAATATAAGAAGAAGATTTCAACCAATGATGGATTTGTCAAAATTCACCTCTAATAAAAATATATCGAGTAAAGTTGTAGCCTAAAGCTACAACCAATTTTGTAATTAAACTTTGTCCATAATAGAATACCGTTGGAGACCTACTTCTCGGGGAAAAAAAAGAGTCTTGGAGACCGGTTTCTATTTCAGATACATATGATCTTTTGCAATATGCAAATTGTGATGCATGAAGAATTCTGGTTTCCACAATAGGCCCATTTGCCCAACCCAAGGATGAGTTGAATAAAAATTGTTGGGTTTTACTTTTTATTTTACTTATTGTACCTTAGACGAGCGTCTTGATGTTATTAGATAACTTCTAGTTTAGGCTCTTTTTAGGAAAGAAGTTGGGTATGACACTTCCACGGAATGGGCTCCAAGGTCCCATTTTGCTGCTGCCAATTTGTGCACAAACATGGAGTTTAAAGTTCAAGGGACGACGCTGCAAACTGGGCTTATTCTCCACTTCTACCGTAGAAGGAACATTTCTCCAACTTTTGCTGCAAAACAGAATTTTCTTAACTTTCTACTGTGCAGTAAAGTTTTTAGCACTTTTCTGTAACGTGAATGACTATTTCTCCACTTCATGCACATAAACTTTGAAATCCAAAGAAAATATCCATCAAGCAAATGTTAGTTTACACAGGTTAGCATACATTTTATCTAATATATAAAATATACTATGCAGAATATGAACTGCAATATGTGTGTGTATACACACACACACACACACACACACACACACACGACAGGATTAGTTAATGCAAAACAAATTGATACACATGTTAGCAAATAATAAATAAAGTTTTTGCAGACATATACATGAATCAAAATAAATAAATAAATAAAAACGTTCTCAGCAGGATGTTGACTAAGAGAGCTCAACTCCAACTCACAAAATCTAGTTACCTGATTAGGCCACAAAGTTGAGTGGTTTGGAATGTGAGTCAAAGTGGTCATTTTTTGGAGATTGCAAAGAGTGCGCTTTGGTGTTTTCTAAGGGAGGGAAATGATTCTTTGTGATGCATGCTATACTCTCCTACCATATATACTCTACTTTCTCTCCCCTCAAATGTCACTTTCTTTCTCTTTTCTCTCTTCTTTCCCTTTCAACTCACTATTCAGTTTTCCTTGGTTACTGTGTTGTTGTTGTTGTTGTTCCCATATACATGGGTACTGTTCCTATTTATACCACAACTCAATCCGTGATCTTTTCTATTTTTACCCTTATTTTCACCAAATATTTTGTTTCCAGCATACATTCAGCTAACACCCACAACATACTGACTACTATCTTTTGGCTGTGTGTAGGTGGGTTCAATCCCACTACTTGGCTTTACGACAAACTTCCTCATATTTTTGGTAAAGGATAGTCTGCCATACAACATTACCTCTCCCTCTTTTCCCAAATTGGTAAAGCCCTCATTAATTCTCTGTCTTCACTTTCTAGCATGCATTAGATGGTTCCAACCTACCTTCTTCCCCATTTTTCGTTAGGGATGTCTTCCTAGTAAGACATTCCCAAAAGAGGGCTTGATGGGATACTAGATTTAGGTCATTTCCTCCTTCCACCAAACCACACCTTCTGCACCTCAACAGCCTTAGGCCCTACTCCCTTGCATGGCTGGGATGCAGAAGGGCAAAACCTAGACCTTACCTTACTCATATGCCTTGTTACTTTTGTCTTTTCTTTGATTTTAGTTTCTTTATAATTCACACGTTGTCTGCTGCTACTACTTTTGTTTTCTTTCTTCGTGTCTCTTACAGGAGATAAGTTTGGCTTCTTATCCTTTTATGCAAAAGGATTTGGACCTTTGTGGGGCCAAATAATCTTTACTGGATCAAATGGGTCTTGGACCCAATTTCCCTTAATCTGCCAAAGTCATTCTGTAGAAGATCTGTATTTTGCTGCAAGTCACTTTCCCTTGTATTTCTCTCTCAGCCCAAATGTAAGTCTAGACTTTTATTTCTTTTTTGTTTTACTGGGCCTTTCTTGCTCTTCGGTTTGCTTGGTGGGCCTTTGGGCATTACTTTCTATTAGGCTTAAATTATCTACTCTTTAAGGCCTGAATTAATTGGGTCTTGGGCTTTACTTCTTGACCCAAAATGTTTGCAATTTTGAGCATCAACAAAAATTAAGTGAAGAAATAATGTCAATGCCTAAGAATTACTTGAAGAAAAAATTGAAATAGGTTTAAATATTCGGGTGTAATGATCGTTCCGAAAATTACACAGTACTTAAAAACGAAAAAGTCCATATATTAAATATTCAAAACGCGGATAATAATGATTCAATAATTCATGCTAAAAACTTTAGGACTGTGTTGTTAGGTTAGACAAATTACCATGTTTTCTCGCTGCTTTAGCAGCTGATGTAACTATTTGTTAAGCAGGTTTTTTTTTGGATGAATTATTTGTTAAGCAAGTTAGCAATATGGTTTCTAACTTATAATGATAATAAACACAAATAACAATAAGGATCAGTTCAAATGTAATTTATTTTCTCACCAAATTAAAAGAAACAGTAATTTTGAGATCCAATGCCAAAACTTATAGTTAGTTCACTTGGAAAAATAAATTCTTGTTAAGACCCTTGTTACTAAACTAGCGTATACGCCGTATAGTGATTAAAATTAGCATTATTTTCTTTTTCCTCTTCATTGTTAATGTAAGTTTTGTAGCCAAGGATAATCCCGGCTAGTATTTGGTATAGGGACAACAATTTTTTCCTGTCCCGCCTCATCCTGTGTGTGTTTTCCTGTCCTGCAAAGGTGGTGGGGGTGGGGGTGGGGGTGGGGGTAGGGGTAGGCAATTTTTCCCATCATGCAGGACAAAGTGGAATCAAAGTAAGACAAAACCATGCGTGGCGAAGATGAAGACTTCATTCTTCGGCCTCACCCCACCACATTAATATCCCTAATTGGTAATATGCAGTTTGCAGGGTGTGTCGTTTGATGGCATACACTCATGGCTATAAATTTCACTATAAATGATTCAATTTAAGGATAATTTTAAGGTAAAAATACACTTTTAGTCCCTACATTTTGGGCTGATTTCCATTTTGGTCCCAAAATTGATTTCATTTCTAATGTAATCCCTAAAAAAAGAAAATCAATTTTATTTTGGTCCCTGCCGTTAGCCCACAAATGGAAATCTCCTACATGGCAAACAGAACACCCTACTAGCTGACGTGGCGTTGATGTGGCACTGATGTGGCGATTAAAACATTATTAAAAAATTTTATTTGGCATTTTTATATGCCACATCAACATTTTAATTTTTTTTATAAAAGCCATGTCAGAAAATTTAAACCAAAAAAGAAAATAAATTAAAAAACAAAACTTAAATCTTTTTTTTTTACTTTCATTATTTTTTCGTAAGAACTGAAGTTGTTCTTCGTCTTCTTCCTAAATCCATGAAATAAACCAATGTCCAGCAAACCCCAAATCCATATCCAACAACCAAATCTACTCCATCAAATCTAGAAAAACAAGTAATAAATCCAAGAAACCAAACCAAACCATAAATAAATCAAAGAAATAAACCCATAAACCCACTAACCAATTCAATCTCTAGCAAACCCATAAACCCAGAATTTTTCTTTGGAAACAAACACACAAAAACCCATAAAAACAAACAACTCCATGTTCTCTCCAAAAAAACAAAAACACAACCAAACCTAGAACAAGAGCAAGGCAAATCTGAGCGAACTCAATCACATAAGTCTCAAACAAACCCAGATACCCCGTGTGGTGGGCTTTTTGAGATTTGTGGGTCGGGCTGCCTCCTACCACACTAAGGCCCAAAGGTTCTGGATTGGAGAGTCAGGACCGGTCCGATTGTAACTCACCTCAAACCGACTTGTGCACAAACTAAAGCCCTTTTGTTAAAGAACTTTGGTCACATGCCCATGGTAGATGAAACGATCATAAAAGTGTTATAGCAGACAAATATAATATAACAATAGTAAAGGAGACGCGCTTGCGGTTAGCCAAAATAAACTAAAGATACTTAATTAAGATAAAGAAAAGAACAACACAACAACAGGAAACACAATGTAAAAAGTGAAATGGCAAAGATAAAAGAGAAATAATACCGATGCATAAACAGTAAAATCAAAGAAGAAATTGTTAGTTTATCGTGCTTAGTTGCATTATGGAACTAAAACCAAGGAGGGAACCACTTCCTCAATGTGGATAACCTCGCAGGGAGATCCTGCTGTAAAAATTACCCACTTTGATGGAATGGGCCTGAATAGCTTATGTCCCAAATGAAATTTCTTAATCCTTAATAGAGAATAGGCTTTTAGAGGGAAAGAAGGGATTAGCCTATTGGTGCATGCTTGCCATCTAACTCTTGTCTACTCTCTCTGTTTTTCTCTCTAGCTTTCTTTTCCTAAGTTTTTGCTACTCTGTTTTCTACTCTCTTCTTTTCTTTTTACTTCCGTATTCTTGTTATTGTTGTTATATTGCTGTGATTATGATGATCATGTTGATGATGTTTACTGTGCACGATGGAGGCTCCTTATATACTGCCTGTCGTGACTGGTTTTTATTGATTTACCCTTTAACCACTTTTGTCTAAGTGTGGGTGTACTTCTAAACCATTTACTGGTTTGTTAGCTGTCCGACCACCACCACTTACCTGTGCTGGTTGTACCACACACCATTACCAGACAAAGAATTCTGCTTTGTTTGCTTGTTCATTGTGGCATTCTTATCCGCAACAAGGTGGGTATTCTCTCTATCACTATCCCTCATGGCATGCACCTAGTGGTTCTAGCTCATCCTCTCTCTTTTGGGTAGTATGTCATCCCAGCAGGACATTTTCTCCAAAAACGTTTGAGCGGGAACTCCAAAATAGGCTTCTCACTTCTCCCTACCGCCAGACTATACCCTTTCTTACCCCTGACCCATGGCCCACCACTCCTATATTGGCTGGATATAGGTTGGTGGTGCATAAGCCTTGTGCGTGCTCCACTTCCGTGTGTGTCCAAAGCTTGTCTGTTGCTCATGTGTTTGCCATGGCCTGGATGCTTGCCTGTGTGTTTTGCTGCATATTCTTGACTTCTTATGGCTTGAACTGATTTCTGAGCCCTCATCCTTTATGGCTTGCTTTCTATGAGGGCTGAACCTTACTTGATTGTGGGTTTTTCTCTTCTTAACCCACTCCTTGTTTCTTTCGAGGATTTGCTAGCATTCCTGTCATGCCATTCTGTTATTCCTGTTGTGGTGTTATTCAATCCGTGCTTGCTGGACCTCTTTGGGCCTATTGTATGCTTTTCTTTTACTTAATTACAGTGGCCCAATATTGTCATTGGGCCTGCATTCATGCTATTTCAAGCCCTCTTGACCCAATTCTATTGCTTATGGGCTTCCTTGGCCCATTTCTTTCTCCTTTGGCATCTTTGGCCCATTCTAATGCCGCATTCCCATGGACTTTTGCTAACTCTTTTTGGACTTTCTTGGCCCAAATTTCTGCATCCTTTTCCTTTGGTGGTTTATGGCCTTGCCATTACTCCCTTACTTATTTAATTCATTTACTTCGAACCTCTTTGGCCCATTCTTGCTTACTTCCCATTTCTCATAGTGCCCATGGGTTTATTACTTCTTCCTCTAGGCTCTTTTAGGCCCACTTGCTTCCTTTGAGGCCCATTTATTATTTTCTAGGCCTATAACCCATTATTCCTGCCATTCGGACATAATGGCTTTTTCCCTCCAATTTACTAACTCTTTTCTACCCATATTGTTGGGGCTTCTTCCTGCTATTGGGCTTTTCTGCCAAAATGCCCATCAACAACCCAATCTAACAACAAAACTCCGTGCACGGTGACGCTGATCCCAAGGTGACAGGATTAGACCTCTAGTGACCGGAGCGGTGGAGCAAAGAAGGATGATGAGAGAGAGTTGGAGAAACTGATTTGGCACGATGAATTAGAGAGAGTGAGATCGCGAGGATAGAGGTTCGGAGAAAAACCACAGCTTGTGGTGGCTCATGGTAGCTGTGGAGTAGCTGAGAGAGAGAGAGAGGAGAAAAGAAATTGATTTGATATGAGATTTGGGAAATTCCAGCTTATTTTTGTGTTTGGTTAAGAAAAAATAAAATGCACGAAAATATGAGAATTGAAAATTAAATTTTAGTTTAAATTATATTTGCATTTTCAGTGTAAATTAAAATTAAGAAATTAAAGGTTTGTTTTTTAATTAGATTTTTTTTGAAACCTTTTTTTAATTAGATTTAAGTTTTGTTTTTTAATTTATTTTCTTTTTTGATTTAAAATTTTCTGACATGGCTTTTTAAAAAAAAAATTAAAATGCTAATGTGGCATACAAAAATGCCAAATAATATTTTTTAATAATATTTTAATCGCCACATTAGCGCCACGTCAGCTAGTAGGGTGTTCCATTTGCCATGTAGGAGATTTCCGTTAGTGGGCTGACGGCAGGGACCAAAATAAAATTTATTTTCTTTTTTTAGGGATTACATTAAGAACGAAATCAATTTTGGGACCAAAATAAGAATCGGCTCAAAATGTAAAGACCAAAAGTGTATTTTCGCCTAATTTTAATACATACAACGCTTGCCTCAATTGGCAAACATTTCTCACGGATGAGTACTCTGAGAGAGTATTCAATACAACCGTCAATAAAAAGAAGATATTACTTATCAATTATTAATTTCAAGGACTTTGCATAGTAGCTGAAACCTTTAAATGATTCAGTTGTATTGGTTAGAAGGATCTCATATATAATCTTACAGGAGAAGTGAATAATGTCTTGAGCATCTTTTTGAAATGACTATTTGACAGTAGCTTTTTTTTTTTTTAATAGATGATCATTATGGTAGAAGGGGCCTTTCTCTTAGATGATGATAATTTCTAGCAAGTCCCTTCCACTACCCTGTTAATAATTTGACATTTGAATTGCTTATGACATTATCACTTGAGATATTTTCGTCATGACTGTTAATTATGTTATAGATCTGCAACACTTCTGAGAGGTAAATGTGAACTCGGTGAATCGTTCTTGTTCTCTTTCTTTTTCTTTCTTCTTTATATAAAATAGCTGCGAGTTCATGTGTTGCGTGTGGTAATTATATTTATGATGGTTTTATTAATTTTTTTTTTTTTACAATTTGAACTAATTTAATAAAGTGTAATGTATTTTGTAATCATATTTTTATTTATTATAGGAACAATTCTAAATGTAATATAGGAACAATCATAAATCATAAATATAAATTTTATCATACCAAAATGAAAACAATACAATTTTCTCTGAAATTCAAAGGCATGTTAATGAAAGTATTCATTTTTTAATAGAAGTTATTTATAGCATTTTGTGAATCATTAAAAAGAATATAAAATTTCAAAATTATTCTTTTATTTTTAAACAAACTTTCTCAAACCTTACATTTTCTCCCTACAATCCAAAACACCGAAAAACGTAACTTAGAAAATTAACAGAACTTAAAAATGATTAATTGGACTAATTAGGAAAACAATATGTTGTTAATAATCTATTAAGGTTATTTCTTTTTGCAGAAATTGTAATTTTGTCCACCCAAAACATATTATAAAATAAACAATTGTGAGCAAAATATAAGAATTAAATTTCTATATATGCATTGTTATAAAATAATAATAATTGTAAACACTCGATTTTGCACTCATGATTTAATCTAGGAAGATGGCTAGAATGATCATTCATATACCCAAAATTCATGATTGCATTACATGTATTAATTTTTTCATTGCATAACATAAAAATAATCTTAAGATTCTAACGGTCGTGATGGTATTCCCGATTTCCAAATCGGACCGTCGGATTAAAAGATATCGCATGATCAAGTTTGCATGGTCAGCATGCATTGTATTTAGGTAGAATTTACCACACATGATTAATTTAAATTAATTCAAATTGGCTAGGCAATTAAAATTAATGAAATAATTTTGTAATTGGTTGTTAGTTAGTGTCAAAAATAGGCTTGCTTGAATGGGAATAAAGGGGATAATCAGATAACAATAAAATTGTGGATAATCAAAAAATTTTGGAGTATTTATCTACAAAATAATCATTGCTGAAAAGACCTAAATTATCAAGAAAATAGTTTAATTTTTATAATATGGATTAAAAACGCGTCTAAGTGCAAGTCCTAACTCAAAAAACCTCAAAAAAGAAGTCCAAAATGGACCAAAACTCAAACGTGGGACTGGCACCCAAAAGAGCCATTCAACACTTTTGGAGTGCCGATTTGCACAAATTCGGCCTCGGCTTGAGGGCACTTGGATTGGGATAAAACACATCCTTTTCGATTTTTTAGAGATAAGGATGTGTCCCAGTTCGTATTCTGATCACTTAGTTAATTTTTTGAACATCCCAACCTCTATAAATAGAGATTTTATCTCAAAATTCAAGACACTTTTTCACGCTCTCTGACTCCCTCCTTTCTGGCTCTTCTCTTCTTTTATTTTCTCTCTTACTTTAAAGACGCTCTGGAGGCTCTAGCCTTAGGATTTCAAAGAGAATTGAATAAATTTCTTTGAACCCTAAAATATTCCTTCACTAAGAAGAGCATGTCCATGCAAGATGTAGTTTTTCTTTTCTTTTCTTTTTTTGTGATCTTTTCTATTAATTCTATTTGATGATGTATGAATAGATTTAGGATTTTTTTTATATTTTAATTTTTGATGTGGATGCCATGCATGTATTGTTAAACTTTTCTTTGAAACATGTTCTTAATTCTTTTGTTGTGATGACTTTTCTTTTGAATTTCAAAAATCTGCTCGTTAATGAATTTTAAAAAAAAAAAAAAAACTCAAAATAGATTTGTATTTTCATTAAATACAGATTTGAATTTTTTTACACATCAAAATAGATCTGTATTTTCATTAAATATAGATCTGATTTTTTTTACACATCAAAATAGATTTGCATTTTCATTAAATACAGATTTGAATTTTTTTTTACACATCAAAATAGAACTGTATTTTCATTAAATACAAATTTGAATTTTTTTACACATCAAAACTAATATGTATTTCCATTAAATACAGATTTGACTTTTCCAAGAAAAATTTCCTTGTCACAAAAACAATAGCAGATTTTGAAATATAAAAGAGGAAGTTAATAGTTGAGATGTTTTTTCTGATTGATGCATGTAACATAGTTTCATGAGTGTAGTCCTTTTCTAAAAAATCTCTTTCTTATTTTATTCATAAAAAATAGACTTGATTTTTTCTTCTCTACAAATCTGGATTTTTCTTATTTACAAAATGGATCTGATTTTTTTTTTTTTTACATATAAATCAAAAACCTTTTTTAATTTTGCTCCAAAACAGATCTGATTTTTCTTTACAAAGCTAATTTTTTACATATACAAAAACAAATTTGGTTTCTTTTTAATGAACCAAATCAATTTTTTTTATTCACAAAAATAAATCTAAATTTTTTTCTAAAAGAAGAGGACACATTCATAAAATAGATTTATGTGATGTAGTTTTGGTTAAGTTTGTCATGTATGCAACATGTCATTCATATCATACATAAAGAGTATATTGGTCATGAGATTCTAGAAGACCTAACTCTGTCTTGGCAGAATGGGTGCCTAACACCTTCCCATTCTGTAACCTAGCCTCCGAACTTAGTTTCTTTTGGATAGGTAGAACTAGGCTTTGTTCTTTCTTTCTTTTTCTTTTTTTCTTTTTTTTTTGGTAGATTGTAACTAGGACAAATGATTCAAAAATAAACAAAAAGTAAAGTCTCATAATTTAACATCTAAATTGAGCACTAAAAAAAATGCTATGTAATAGAATAAATACCAAATTACAATAAATACCAAATTATCCAAATCATGTTATGCAATATGTAAAGTTGTGATTTATAACTATGTTTTATGTTGGCTTTATTCCATGACAAAAAGTGTTGTATTTGCTTTAATTTGTTTTTTGTGGGATTTTATTGTATTGGGTTTAGTATTAAGTTGGTGAAGAATCGAGCATAAAATGAAGAATCAGTGGATTTCGCGACTGTCTCGCTAGAAGCTAACCCGCGAAAGAGCCATATGAGAAGCACATGCTGGAAGCTGAAGAGTTGTGCCAGCCTGGAGAATTTCGCAACTGTCTGATGGGTAAGGTCTTCCCGTGAGATACCCGTGAAACTCTCTGCCTAGAGGATTTTTAAGTGTGACTTTCTTACCCTTCACCCATACTATATATACCTTCATTACCCACAAAAGTATGAAATGTCATTCAGAGAGAAAAACCCCAGATAGGTTTTCAACAACACACACACCCATCTTTTAGAGAGAGAGCTACTAATCCTTAATGAAAAATTATTGTAGCCTCTTCTCATTCCCTCTCCCATTGTCATACCTTGAGAGGAGATTTGTACCCAAACACAACACACACCCTTTCAAAGTGTAGAGAATGTTTTGGAGCTTGGGAAGTTTTGGAGATTTGCCAAAAGAAGCCGATAAGGCTTGGCGGATGCAATCGGGCGTATTGCGTGATCCGGAAAGCTAGAGAAGACATGACTCCGTGAAGTCTGTTGGTAACAGGAGCTTGGAGGGCTCAAGTACATTGGGTAGATTAGACTTGGAGGGTCTTTTGTTATTCGTGTACTCCAACTTTATTCTCTAGTGGATTGATTTACTGCTTGGAGGGCGGTGGAGAGGTTTTTCGCCGAGTTCTTCAGTTTCCTCTTCGATAACACATCACCGTGTTATCTTGTGTTTGCATCTCTCTTCCCTTACTCTTGTACTTTACTTTTATTGTTTGTTGTTCATGTTTATGCACTAGAGTAGTATCGGTTGTTTGCACTTTATTTACTATTGTTTCCGCACTTAGATAAGTTAGAGTAAAATCAACCGAGCTGTAATTTTTTAATTTGGGGTCTAAACAAGCTCTTGTGTTTTAACACAAATCCAAGCTTTCACAATAGAATAATATTATATTTTTATATGCTATATCTAATTCTTTATAATGTAATAAAATAATATTTAACAATCAATGAGAATAAAAAAATAATAATAAAACAAATCAACAACAATTTAAAAAACAAAACTAATCCCATTAACTCAAAGTAGAGTTTTAAATAATATAAAAAATTATCAACCTAAAGCAGAGATGTAAGAAAAAAAAATCCACCAAAAAATTGAGAGAGAGAGAGAGAGAGAGAGAGAGAAACAACTAGTTTTTGTGAGGGAAAACTACGTATAAAATAGATGAGATAGTGACAAATATAGTAAGAAGGTGTGAATGAGAAGAGACAAAAAAAAAGAGGAAGAATGATATTAATGTAGAGGGCAGTGGGGAAATGAAATAACAATATATATATATAGAGAGAGAGAGAGAGAGAGAGAGAGAGAGAGAGCTTGGTATAAACATACAGGACTATCTATTCTAATGGTACATGCGAGCATTATTCATATATGCTACATTTTTAAGATGCCGTGTTACCCATGTCACTAAAATGTTTTTTGGCCAAGTATACCAGTTATGCTCTTATTTTTTAGCTCAAATTTATTGCGGAGAAGTATCAAGGACATACATTCGTATTTCCCATTTCCCATAAGCTATAATTGCATAAAATGTCTTTTGGCCAAGTATACCAGTTATGCTCTTATTTTTTAGCTCAAATTTATTGCGGAGAAGTATCAAGGACATACATTCGTATTTCCCATTTCCCATAAGCTGCATATTATGGAATATTTAACTGGTGTTTAATTGCAATAAGAAAAGATATCGATTGCAATAAAAAAACTCAACCTTAACTAATTTACTTCGGCAGTTGTTAACTAGGCCCTCATTTACATTTTTCTTTTCTTGGATTTTTTTCATTTTTGTGCATTATTTTGTTTCATTTTTGTATTAATGGGATTTCACGTTTTCACTTGCATTAGTTCAATAAGGGCATTACCAGCTTGTAGATACTGATAAGTAACCATGGAGTGAAGTTTACGATCAGTAATCGACTTGTCCTGGATATGAAGGGATTGAAGTAGATATCCAACTTTGTCCTGATTAAGACCACTTAAGATTACTGTCATTTTGCATGTCTCTTCAACTGAACAAGCCCAGCGCTGTGACCTGTGAGCTAATGGAACATTAACATGTCTTAAAATAGGCAAGGGAATAGAATATGCTACCCTATAAAAGCTGATAGGGAACATCAAACCAAATAGAAAATGTAAATGTGGCAACCCTTTCCTTGTCATATCATCATCATCATTATGAAGAATGCTTGAGAATCCTACATGATTTGCCTTTAATCACAAAGCTTAGGATTCTTCAATTGCAGAGTTAAGCTTCGAGCATACTAAAGAGTTCTCTATTTATGGCCGACAAATGTTCTAATGTGGGATTTCCCTTCAATATTTATGAGAGAGTTAAAGTAATTTATAGAAAGCCTTTAATTAAAAGCTAAGAAAATATCTCTAATCTTCTTGAAAAAGTAGTCAAGGTTAAACAGTCATTGTCTATTAAAAGTAATGTCCCGACTAAATCATTGGTTAGGAAAGAACAGAATCATGGAAGATTCTGCTTAGGGCACCTTATCATTGCTTTATACCTTATGCGCCCCTTCGCAATATATTAACTTATAATTTGAGAATCATGTTACCTTTAAGAACCGTTATAAATTGCAGTAATCATGCTCAATGGTCTCATACCTCAACCCTTCCTGCTAGAAATCTTCTATGGACCAATGTATTTTCTATCTTCTCTTATTCATTTGCCGTTGATGTTCAATTGCGTGAGGTACTGGTAATCTGCATCCTGAGGTCTAGATTACTATGTTTATTGTATCTAGTCCTTGGGATGCAGATTACCTCTTCCTTGCTGGCAATGAAAACTTGTGACCAGCTTAAAGAAGCTATACTACTTGATGTGCTACCTTTTAGAAGTGCACTTTTCACGCTTTCTTCTACTTGTTAATTGTTTCTTTATTGCTGCATTTTCAGGTATGTGCTCGCATACTAGACACATCAGGTGGTCAAAACTCAAAAATATCGATTCATTTCCCTTGGTTAATGGCACATCCACAAAGCAATTGCTGTCCACTAAATGAACTTCTGCTCCTGTAGTACTGCTCAAGGTAGAGTGATATTTATGAACTAAATGTCATATATATAACGTATAGTATCAAATGACTTGATTTCATGTGGAATGTTGGACAAAATATAGTTTGTTAAAGTATAAAATATTATGGATTATTATTAAAACTAACCGCAGACCCAAACGATGTATTATGGACAAAATATAGGTGTAATATATAAAAAGTAACCATTACTTCAAGTATTGCCTATTTAAAAAAAAAAAAAAAGATTTCTACAAGTTTTTTTTTTAATCTTTTTATCTCTACAAATATATCATTTTTTTTATTAATATTTTTTTAAGGAGGTCTATATTATTCTAACTTCTATCTCAATGTATAATATTTGCTTAATATACAAATAAACTTTATAAGTTTCAAATTTATTATTTAAATTTCTCATCTCTTAAGGAATAAGAAAATTATCATAATAATAAAGACTCATTACAAAATTACATTGTTATCTTAATCAAAATTAAAATGAAACTAAAGGAATAAATAATAGGTTTTATAATAATTTATTACTCAAACAATTTGTAGGCATATTCAAATTCATGTTTCCAAAAAAACTAAGTATTAACCCAAACTAAAATTCAACCAAAGTTATAAAAGGCAAAGAAAAGACTTTTGGACAGGATATTAAAAAAAAAATACAATACCAAAACAAATATTAAAAAAAAAAAACCCATCAACCTTAATTAGAGTTATAAGAAAGAATAAAAATTCACCAAAAGAAAGTAGAGAGAGAGAGAGAGAGAGAGTGTGTGTGTGTGTGTGTGTGTGTGTGTGTGTGTGTGTGTTGAAGCCAAAATAGAGCCTAAACGACAAACCAAGCGAAACAACAACAAGAAGATTGTTTCAGAGAGACAAACGACAGAAAATCAATTAGTTATAACACGTGCTACATCACATGCCAAAAAGGAGTATTGCTTTACAGCTGTCTCATATTAATAGGTGGTTCCTAAGTTAGTTAGGTAGTTATTTTGGGCGGGATGCTTAGCCCCTGTTTTCTTGGTGTATATAAATGAAGATTGTTGATTATGTAATAGTTAATTTTCATTCTGTAATTTTCAATCAATGAGAAGATTTTAGTTTTCTTCCAGAACTTTCTTTCTTTATATGGTATTAGAGCAGCTTTCTTTTCTCAGAAAATTTTCTTACTTTCTTAGTTCCCAAACAACATTTATTGAGGTTTTGCTTCTTGATCATGGCCTCTGATTCTACAACTAACACTCAATTACATACTAAAAATTCAACACCTTCTTCCAGTATTGTCATGGTGGATGAATCTGTGAATAATCCATTTTTCCTTCCTGCGAATGAGAATCCAGGTCTTGTTCTCACTTCGCAACCCTTGACTGGACCAAAAAACTATCTGAGTTGGGTGCGATTAGTGTTCTTAGCTTTAAGTTCTAGGAATAAGTTTGGCTTGTGAATGGATCGATTCCTCAGCCAAATTCATCTTCTCCATTGTTTAATTCATGGAATAGATGTAATACCACAGTGCTTTTGTGGTTGACAAATTCTCTTAGTTTGGAGCTTAAAGCAAGTGTTATCTACATCAACACTGATAAGGATCTCTAGATTGATCTCAAAGATAGGTTTTTTCAAGGCAACACTCCAAGGCTTTTGAGCTTCAAAAGGAAATTTCACACCTTTCACAAGGATCACTTTTGGTGAGTTCCTATTTTACAAAGTTCAAAACCTTATGGGATGAGTTTGCAAATTATCAACCTTTCATAGTGTGTACTTGTGCTTGCACTTGTGGTTCCAAGACTTCTCAATTGGAAGCTCAACACAATGAGCATGTTTTTTTCGTTTTCTAATGGGACTTAATGATAGCTATGGCAATGTGATCAGTCAAATTCTATAGATTAAGCCTTTTCCCTCTCTCAGTAATGTGTGTTCTTTGATCTTACAAGAAGAAAAACGAAGGAACATTGGTCATAATTTCAATGTGATTCAATCTTAGATGATGTTGCTATGTATGCCAATAACAACAGGGGTTTTCATGCCAATCAAGGTCATTCTCATGGAGGAAAAGGAGGCAATTCTAAGAAAGACAGACTAGTATGCACTTATTGTGGTCTCACTAGCCATATAGCAGACAAATGCTATAAGCTTCATGGTTATCCTCCAGGTTATAAACCAAAAGGGGGTAACAAAGCTATGGCAAATCAATTTTCTACAATTTTGCCATCAAGAACTTATGGTTTGGATGGTCTTTCTTCGACACTGAGTGCAGGTTTACCTCCTACTAGTGTTTACCATAATGGAAGTGCCCAATCTGATTTGGTCCCTACTTCACAGACCTTTTTTGGTCATACTTTTGGGAGTTCTACTTCACAAGTTAGTCCACAGACTTCCTTGTCACAATGCCCTCTTTCTTAGGCTCAATGTGAGCAATTCCTTAGTTTTATGAAGTCTTACATGGCTCCTGGTTCAATTACTGGTGCACAGACTGTACAGAATAGTCTCAAGTTGCTTCAGTCTTGACAACACCTTCCATTCCACATTAACCCTCCACCTCTATTTCACCTTTTGGTTCTTCCAATTTTTCAGGTAACCCTTATTGGATTCCACTAAATTTCTCTCATTCTATATTTTCTGCTCAAGTGATTGATAAGCATACTTATGAATTGAATTCTTGGATCCTTGACACTGGTGCTACTAATCACATGGTGCACTCAGTCACTCAATTTATTGAAAGTACTTCTATGATCCAAACTTGTGTTTTTTTGCCAAATGGGGAACAAGCCTTAGTTACACATGTAGGCGCTGTCCAAATCACCTCCACTCTTACTCTCACTAGTGTCTTATGTGTTCCTTCTTTTGGCTTTAACCTAATTCCAGTTAGCAAACTCACCAAGAACCTTTCTTGCTGTCTTATTTTTCTTGGTGATTGCTGTTTTATTCAAGACCTTGCTCGATGGAGCATGATTGGTCTGGGTAAGGAACATAATGGCTTGTACTTGCTGCAAGATTCAGGTTCCAAACCAAATGCTTTTGCTCTTGCTCTTGCTGCCAATCACCTTACTTCTTTAGATTTGTGGCATATTAGATTAGGTCATCCATCTCATTCAAAACTTGATTTGTTGAAGCAAGTTGTAAATACTAATGTTTCAAATAAAACTACTTGCTGTGATGTTTGTCATTTCTCTAAGCAAAAGAGACTTCTTTTTACTGTTAGTACTCATGTATCTTCTAAACCATTTGAATTGATTCATTTTGATCTCTGGGGTCCTTTTGCAACTAGTACAATTTATGGTTTTAAGTATTTTCTGACTATTGTAGATGATTACAGTAGATGCACATGGGTTTACCTTCTCAAAGGACACCAAATTCCTTGGTTCTAAGCTTGTGAAGTTTCCTATGGAGCAAAATTTGAGATTGTCTAAGTTTGAAGGCAAGCCATTTGCAGACCCAGGGCAGTACAGGAGATTGATTGGAAGGCTATTGTATTTAACTTTAACTAGGCCTGACATTACCTATGTTGTGCATAGGTTAAGTCAGTTTATCTCACAACCAAAGGAACCTCATTTACTAGCAGCTCATAGAGTACTACAATATATTAAAGGGTCACTAAGGAAAGGGATTTTCTTTCCTAGCAAGAGTGATTTACATATTAAATCCTTTTGTGATGCGGATTGGGCTAGATGCCCTGATACAAGAAGATCTTTAACATGCTATGTTGTGTATCTAGGTGACTCACTAATTTCATGGAGATCAAAGAAGTAAGGAGTAGTTTCAAGGTCCTCAGTAGAAAGCTGAGTATAGAGCAATAGGGCTGTCCACAGGTTGGGCGGGTCGGGTTTGTGCCCAATCCGCAACCGACCCGTATTAGGGTCAGGTTTTACTTGTAGGTTTCCCGTCGGGTGAGCGACGGTTTCAGGTGAGGCCAAAACTTGCCGGAGAGTACTGAAAAAAGGAGAAATCGGTGAGATCTCTCCCGTTTGGTCCAAGATCCGGTGCGATCTAGCCGGATCTGGCAGAGATTTCGCCAAATCCAATGCTTTTTTCCCCCAAATCGTGCCTAGAATCTTCGAATCTGGTGTTTTGGTTGCCAAAATCTGCGAAATCGTGCTGAAAAACTCGCCAGGAAGCTTGAAATCGCAGCGGGTCGTTCTCTCTTTGGGCGAGTCGGGTTGAACGGGTTTTGAAGGAATGGAACCGAAACCGAACCACCGACGTTGGGTTTTGGAGCTTGGGACCCGCATCCGACCACCTAAGCTGTCGGATCTGGTTGTAGCGGGTCGGGTACGGGCGAGTCGGCAGGTGAGATGGACAGCCCTATAAAGCAATGGAAAGTGTGGCTTGTGAAATAACTTGGGTTTTGCAATTGCTCAAGGATTTAAAGGTTGAACACTCTAGGCCAGCCATGCTGTTTTGTGACAATCAAGCAACACTATACATAGTTGCTAATCCAGTCTTCCACGAGCGGACTAAGCATATTGAAGTGGACTGCCATCTAGTTCGAGATAAGATTCTAGAGGAAATGATTAAGACATTTCATGTTTCAACAAATGCACAAGTGGCTGACATCTTTACTAAAGCTTTAGGCTATAATTCCTTTACAAGATTATTTGAGAAATTAGGATTGAAGGATATATTTGTGACTAAGAAAGCACAGCAGTCATCTTCAGTGCAAGTCACTGAGTTTGCTTCTCAGGACTTGAGAGGGAGTGTTGAAGCCAAAACAGAGCCCAAACGACAAACCAAGCTAAACGGAAGAAGAAGATTGTTGCAGAGAGACAAACGACAGAAAATCAATTAGTTAAAACATGTGCTACATCACGTGCTAGAAAGAAGGAGTAATGCTTTACAGGTGTCACATACTGATAGGTGATTTCCTAAGTTATTTAGGTAGTTATTTTGGGCAGGATGCTTAGCCCCTGTTTTCTTGGTGTATATAAATGAAGATTGTTGATTATGTAATAGTTAGTTTTCATTCTGTAATTTTCAATCAATGAGAAGAATTTAGTTTTCTTCCAGAACTCTCTTTCTTTACACAGAGAGAGAGAGAGAGAGAGAGAGAGAGAGAGAGAGTATTCATAGTTTTGTGTGGAACAAATATGGATTGAATGGGAAAATGATTTCAAATTTATACCAAAAAAAAAAATCAGTAGAAGAAGAGACAAAATATTATATAAAAAAAAGGAAGTATAATGGTAAAGTAGTGAGGAGATAAAGAGGCAAAAATAAAAGTGAAATGTTGGAATAAGTGTGACAGTAGATGTGTGAACTAATACGGAGAAAAAGAGTTTTTTTTTTGTTTTGAAAATAGGGGAAAGAAAAGTTTAAATAGAGAAAAGAAAATATAAAAAGAATAAATAAATGACGTGACTGTTAATGTGGCTTAACAGGAGCGTAATAACAATAAATGTTACACTTCAGTTTTTAGTAATATATATTATAAATAGATTTGGATTAGTGTACTATGTTGACATGTATATGTGTTATGCAAGACCCGAAGTCTTTTGCCAACCACCCAATGCCAGGCTGGCCCATAAGCTTCATCATTCTATTTAGCAAGTTGAAATTATATTACCCAGAAAAATCTATCTTAAAGAAAAAATTATTAATAGCATGCTCTATGACATTATAACACGTATCGTTTTTTTTTTCTTGGTATGTATTCAGTGGCGAATGATCAAAGGGATTAGAGGGGGGCCAAGCCCCCCCCCCCCCCCAACATTTTGAAAAATATTTATTTTAATATATGATGTAATTATATTTATAAGTAGCTTATTGGAAAAATACAACTTGGCCTCCTCTATTTTTTAATTAATTTATAAATACTTTTTAGTGTAAGCATAGTCAACAAGTAATTAAGTAATAATCCTCTCATAATATATGTCAAGAGTGATGATATATATATATATATATTAGGTTGTAAATAGCATTAGTGTTGTTTTAATTTTTTTTTTTAGTGTGTAAAATGTAATAATTAATTTTTTTTTTTAGTGTGTAATGCTTTTTTTTTTTCTTATTTCATGTAATTTTCACTCTTTTAACTATGGTTGATTTGGATAAAAATCTCGAAGTTTCTAGTGCTGTATCTAACATTGAGAGATATGGTACACAAATCTGATTTCATAGACTGAAAGACTAAAGAATTAGGCCTAAAAGACTCTTCAATTATATAATTAGTAACCTTTTTCCCCGACTTTTCTAAAAGAAAAATCCAATTACAAAGAAACCCCATTCCCAAGAAAGTAAAGAATAAAGATATTCAAGTGCAAGAACAACAAAACAATTAAGTTTTCCGAGCCACCTTGCAAATCCCCATAAAGAATCAAAGAAAATTGCCATTCCTGGACCTGAGCAAGAACACACTTAGTTCTTGACCCGGGCACTCGTCCGGGTTAATGAGGTAGAAAGACTCGGAGTCTGAGTTCCCAACAACATGCTCATAATAAGCTCTCATGTACATGATGTCCTCGGATTCTGAAGGTATGACTCCAGCTCCAACGTTGGTGTTCTGCATGGTCTTGAGCATGGACTTGATACGCTCACTCCCTTTTCTTCTTGTAGCGAACCAGATCTTGCGGCCATTACAGTACATAGTCCAGAGCGGGACTGAGTGAAGAGGACAAGAACCGAAGTCCAAAGACAACTTGTCACATTCGAGGGCAATACGGACTAGTCCACCGCTCATTTCTTTGATGAGTTGGGTGGTTAAGATGGAGAGTTCGAGGAGGAGGGTTGGTTTGGAAGAGAGACGGTCGTGTTGGATGCAAAACCAGACGTGGCCTCGGCGAGGACCGAAGATGGTGCCAAGAACCATGGACTTGGAGGATCGAGGTTGGGTGAAACTGATGGTGCTGGTTATGGTTTCGTTGCTGGAAGTGGTGGAAGAGGTTTGGGAGTGTTGGTCTTGGTTCTTGATGGGTTCCTGGTTGGTGTTATTGTAGGTGAAGTAGTCGGGGATGTCATCTCGAAGAGAAGTGCTAAGGCGTTTCTTGGTGGTGGTGGTGGTGGTGGGAGTTTTTGTGGTGATTGTGGTGGTGGGGAAGAAGCAAGAAGGGAGGAATCGACGGAGGGTGTCGATTTTCTTGGTCATTGTTTTGTTCTGTGTTGTGGTTTTGGATGGGAAAGTGATTGAATTTCTGGTGAGAAAATTGAAGAGGGTGAGATGGGATTAATTAGTTAACATTAAGAGGGAAAGAGAGAGGAGCTTTGGGATTGGGATGTGAGGGTGTTAATGGAGTCGGAGAGAGACTGAGACTGAGTTTCTGGGGTGAGAAATAGTTGTACTGGAGGGTGCAGAGTATTTATATTCTACGTGAGAGAAAGAGAGGATGCGGGAAGTAGTGAAAAATAGAGCCGTTAAAGGGATGGAAGCAAGGGTTTGTCATTGAACTTAGTGGTGTGCATGGCTCAATGTTGATGGTTTTTCAACCTTTTGTCATGTTGAGAAATTAGGGGATGGCAGCAAGGATTTGTCATCAAACTTAGAGGTGTGCATGGCTCAATGTTGAGAATTCACAACCCAACCATTACATGTGTAAAAACTAATCCAACTCAACTCACTTGAATTAGATTAGATTGGGCATGGATAGGTTGTTCATCTATATGTTTTATGTATTGTAAAAAATTAGGTTTTCATCAATTATTTAAACATATTTTCCAATAAATTATTACAATTCATATTATAATTTGTGTCAATTATATTCAGAACTCCCTACTTAATCTAAACTAATTCTCAAAATACCAAAATTAATCAAACTAAAAAAATTAAAATAAGTGTAATGAATAAACTATAAAGTTAAACCCAACCTATCCCCAAGGCTCAAAATAACATAAATACCCAGCCCAACCCACCAATTTGAGACGTAGGGCTGGTAGGTTTAATGCATACCTCAAATTTAACTCATTATTCATAAGGATGCTTTTTGTGGGGTTTTTTTTTTCTTTTCTTTTTTTGATTCGATAGTTGGAGGAACGACGATTTGAAACTTATCTGACTTTATGGAAACATCAAAAAGTATTAGTTAAGTTACAAGACTTTTGACATAATTAAAAATGCATGTTTAACTGTAGGTTTAATTATCATTTTGATCTTGAACCTTTGCTTTATGTTTTAATATGGTTCTAAACATTCAAATGTTTTATTTTAGTCTATAAACTTTTGTTCATATATCAAAAATGTCTTTGCCATTAATTGGTGGATGAACAATATGAGAGGGCAAATAAAAATAGTAAAATAATGGGCTAATTAGATGCTACATGACAAAAATGATATTTTTACCATACGAACTAGGGGTTACGGATTTCATATTATGCAATCCCTTGTTGCCACATAGGACCAACTCAATAAAATTGGTGGCTAAGGCAATAATTCTAATTTTTTAATTATTTTTAAATACCAAATAAATATTTTTTGTTTAAATTAAAACCATTCTTCTTGTTTTTCGAGATGCAAAATTTCTAATTAAGTTTTGTTTACTAACATATCTTTTACAATTGATAATAGCCAAGTGAATTAATTTTCTTATAACACAATCAATCTTATTCGATACACTCATAACAATTAATTTTCATCGAAATAGTATAAAGTTTCAAATTGGTCATGATTGAATATTTTTGTAAAACCTGTAGATTATAGTTGAAATGTTATCACTATTGAATATTTCTTAACAAAGAGTCTCATTTGATTGTAAAATTATCAAATGATTGATTAGTTTGTTTTTGTTTTTATATCTTATTAAGGGTATTTCGTAACTTGAAAAATTTACAAATATAATTTGTCAAAATTCATCATACTTGGTTAAAATTTTCCGACACAATTAGCGCAGGTTTGCTATTAGTAAGGGATACAATCTCCCTTCAATTATCCTTTCCTAGTATCTAATTACAATTACAACAAATTGATATCAAAGTTTTGGCTATCTCAACACTTACTATACATGCCTGATAATTCCACAAAGGCATAATGCTTGATGAAATTAGCTTGAGCTATTTTGCGAATCAGTTTCTGTAGTCTGCAAACCCTTGTTCCTCATCAATTGATTCACCTTGAAGTGATGACTTCTGCGGCTCACTATACCTCAAATAACGGCGGGCAAAGACATAGAAATATAGAAGATTTAAAGCTGACAGAGCGGCAATGGTGAAATAAAAGAAGTCTAGCCTATTCTTGTTAAGGTCATTGCCACCTAACCGTGGAAATTTGCCATTCAACCCAGTGACTTTGTAGATGATACTGACAAGAATGGTGCTTAGGTAGCTGGCAAGGGATAAGCCAAGAAAGAAAACTGCCCCACCAAATGTCTTCATGCTCTCTGGACATTGTGTGGTAAGCGACTCCATCATGGCTATTGCTGCAAAAGCTTCAATCCAACCAGACAAGGCAAATTTTGGCACAAGCAATGCCATAGTTATAGGTGACTCAAAAGACCCATGTTTCAAAGTTGAATCCCGGCGCTCATCTCGATGAACCCAGCTACCATCATGCACAAAATTGCCATCACAATCCCAATCATGATTCTTTGTTCCATTGTCAATCTTTTATTCTTTTTGGCCCTCTTCTGCATCAGAGGTACATAAACTCCCTCGTAAATGCATGTCCATGTTGAAAGAGCAATCATAGGTTTGAGGCCCATCCAGGCTGGTGGAATTTGAAAATGGGGTCCAACCAATTTTTTCATCTGAATTGCTTGGAGGATACCAAATGAGCTCATTTGTGTCATGGCTAAAAAACAGCGTATTCCTGATAACCAAACTGGCAAAACACCTATCATAAATTTCAGTTCTTCCACTTGTTGCAAGCTACATAGTATCCAACCATTCTTGGGCTTGCCTTGGTTGTCTAGTTCACTTGGGTCAGTAATTGCAGCAGCCTTATCAAGGAACTGGAACCTATCAGTGTACCCGAGCATTGTTCTATGTGTCTCTGAATCCTCTGATTCAATAATTAGAGGATCATAGAAGGACTGTGGAGAAGGCTGCCCTTTGGTTGAATGATTCTTCCTATAGGCAGCTATGATCACTTTGGCCATCTCGGCAAAGATGCTCCCATTTGGCTTCACACATATATACGTGTTGCGGCCCAAGAGGAATATGGTAAAGGAGAGGGCAAGGCAGCAAGTTGGAATGACAAAGCCCAGAAGCCAGCTAAATAGGAAATACCACCAATTGCAGAAGCTTTCTAGTTGTGCTCTTCCTTCCTCTGTTCTGGTGTCAAGCTGATCAGCCCCAAAGGCAATGTTGCAAGGTCAAACGCCTCCAGATCCTATGGCTACCAATGCAAGACCCCCAGGGAGGATGGCCAGTTGCCAACTCTGAGGCCGTGGGCAATTGGATTTGTCAATGCATAAGGAGGGTCTTAACATAGGCATTCCAGCAGTTAGTGCCATGATCCCCATGCCCTGTTAAAAATGTAACAGTGATTATTCATAAAATCGAATCAGAGACTAAACAATTAATCTAGAGAATTTATGTCCACCAAAATGACAGAATATTGACAGATTTATGTAAGTTGAGCTTTCTTTGGTTGCAGAGTAAAGGAAAAAGAAATTGAATGCAAAATGAACTCAACGAGATGATATAAGATTTGTTGAACATCAGAGATACCATACATTCAAACAATTTGTAACAAAAGATTCTAGGCTCATCGTCAAATAGTTAACTTCAATTCTTTTATCATCCCATTATGCCATAGAAAGCAGTCTTTTAGCAGAAGCGATGCTCCAGTGCCAAAGACAATAGTATGGAACCTTCCCAGATAAGTGTCAGCAATGAAAGCACCCAATAATGGCAGAACATTGGTGAAACCAGACCACATATTGAACGCATTAGCCGAATGTACATTATCCATGTTGTACTTTGTATGCATATACACCACTAAATTTGCTATCAAACTCATTGCAGCCAACTTTTCGAATGTTTTGTTCCCTTCAAAATAACAGACATAAAGTTAGAACATATGAGAAAAGGAAGATCAATGCAGAAAACATTATTGAAATTGCTATTTGTACAGTGCATTACCGAGGATATAGTGTATGGCTTTCCATCCTCCAAGTGCTTTTTTTAGAAGGTAGGACTTTGCTTTTGAGTGGAAGTGTTAAAGTGAATCACATTGTCCATCTCTTCCTGTCTCTTCTACGCTAGCCTACTGATACGAGGATTTAATTCTTGAAATTGGGAATCTGTTGCAATATAAGAAAATCTACGAGGTTTGGTCTAAGTCCTGGTTTCTTATATGCAAAATTGAAAGCCTCATAGCGATTTGGTAGTCAAGGTTGTGATAACACTACAAACTGTTAAGTAATAGATAGTTTGTAGATATCAATGGTTGTATTTGTTACTTGTATTTTGTACATATAGGAGTAAACTACAGTAGCATAGTACAGTTGGTGATAAACTGTTGTTGTTTATACTGTACAGTTTAATGAGTTAGCTAGGTTGGTTATAGGTCTAATCCACGTGTACAATTTGTATTGGGTGACTATCTTTCTGTTATTCTTCCCACCTCTGTTCTCACTATATAAGAGAACAGAGCATGATAATTGAATTCAATGAATTCATTTTACAAGTTTACATTGTCCTCTCTCTCTGTGATTCTCATTTCCTCCATTGATAGAACCTTCGAAGCTTGTATGTGATTCAATATGGTATCAGAGTAGAACTAGGTCAGAGATTTTTCAAGTCTGGTATTCTCTGATTCTTCCTAGTTCAATTACGTTCTTCCTTGATTTCTTAGTGCTTCTTTCAGATCAACTAGAAATTTTCTTCATTGTGTTTCTGTTGATTCTTGCATTAAGATCATCATCTTCTTGATTCTGATTTTCTTGTTCATAATTGAAATTGAAATCTTCGATCTTAGGGTTTCAATTTCCAATCTATAGCTTTCTGTTGTGAATTCATCAAGATTGTGAATTGCATCTTGATTTCTTAGGGTTTAAATTCCCAATCTACAGCTTTCTGTTGTGATCTCATCAAGATTGTGAATTGCATCTTGATTTGACCTAGTTTTATTGTTCGTTTCTTAAAGAATTCTCTAGAAAATCAATTCTTGATTTTTGTTTTGCTAATTCTTGTTAGGGACTCTAAATCTTCATCATTTTTGCAGTAAGTATGTCTGAAAGCGCCTTTAGTGCTACTGCTCCTACTGTCCAACCTTGGGAAAACACCTCTAGTCCCTATTTTCTATGTAGTGGAGATAACCCAAGTGTTTCTTTGGTGGTTCAACCTCTCACTGAGGAAAATTATAGCACCTGGAGTTGCAATTCTCATTTCTTTGGATGCCAAAACCAAATTGGGTTTCATTGATGGCTCTATTCCTAAACCTCAATCTGTTGATCATCCATATTACAGAGCTTGGTGTAAATGTAACAGCATAGTCTTAGCTTGGTTGTTTAATTCTGTTTCTAAGGATTTACAACCAAGTATAGTTTATTTCAAGACTGCCAGAGATGTATGAATTGACTTGCAGTACAGATATGGCCAAGGAAATGGACCTAGAATTTTTGAATTAAGGAAAGAGATTAGTTCCCTAACCCAAGAAGATTTAAATATCAATGCATACTACACCAAATTCAAGGGACTTTGGGATGAATTTTCCAATTACAGGACATGTACATGTGGTCATCAAGTTGAGGATTGCACTATGTCTTTTCTAATGGAGCTAAATGAGACTTATGCAGCTGTCAAAGGATAGATTCTCCTTATGGAGCCTGTACCTCCCTTGAGCAAAGTGTTCTCTCTTTTGCTTCAAGATGAGAAGCAGAGAAATGTGGGTGCTAGGAAGAGAGTCTTGGTTGATACATCAGCAGCTTTGGCAACTCTAGGATCCAAGTCTGGTAATACCAAGAATTTTACTAAGTCCAAGAGTGGCAGACCACAATGCACTCATTGTGGAGCCATGGGACATGTTGTTGACAAGTGTTATAAATTGCATGGCTATCCTCCTGGGTACAAGTTCAAGAACAAGGGTGGTCAGCCTTTTGCAAACAATGTCATTGTTGCTAAAGATCATGCTAGTGAACCTGTCACACTCACCAAGACTGAATATCAGCAATTGATTGGATTGTTGAACTCTTAATGTCACTTTGGCAATCAAGCTCCACCAGAGGCATGTTTGGACTTTGGCATGTTTGGACTTTGGCAATCAGCCTTTCTCCTTCTCTTGAGCATTTTGTCTTCTCTTCAAGTGTCAATACCTCTCATATTAGTTCCTATAACTGGATTCTTGATAGTGATGCAACTGACCACATGGTGCATTCCATTCATTTCTTTACTTCTATTACTTCTTCTGTTCAGGTTTTAGTTAGACTTCCTAATGGTGACATGGTTAAAGTGACTCACATTGGAACTATTAAAGTTTCAGCAACTCTAACTCTAGAACATGTCCTTTGCACTCCTAGTTTTTCTTTCAATCTTATTTCTATAAGTAAACTGACCTAAAATCCTTTTTGCTGCTGTGTTTTCCTTTCTCATTATTGTTTTCTTCAGGACTTACAGCATTGGAAGATGATTGGGTTGGGTAAGAGCCATGGAGGACTGTATACCTTGCAGTGCACTAATTCCATCACCTTACCTTCTTCTATCTCAGAGGTTTTATCCTGATTACCATCCTTTCTTTGTAATAAAAGTGTCAATGCATGTAATCTTGACTCTTCTCATGCTGTTGTTACTTCCAATAATGTTGTTAGATTGTGGCATTATAGATTGGGACACCCCTCTTCACAAAGATTAGCTTTGTTGAATTCTATTGTACCTGATTTGACTTCTTGTAATAATAACAACTCTTTTGATTGTTATGTCTATCATTTAGCCAAGCAACACAAATTGCCTTTTCCCAAATCTACAAGTGTTTCTTTATCTTGCTTTGATTTGATCCATGCTGATATTTGGGGACCTTATTCTACCCCTTCATTGAATGGCTCAAGATACTTTCTTACTTTGGTTGATGATCATGGTAGATGTACTTGGGTTTATTTAATGAAACATAAATCTAATGCTTCTTCCTTAGTTCAGACTTTCTTTCAAATGATTCTTACTCAATTCAAAGTTCCAATTAAGGTGATTAGGACTGACAATGGTCCTGAATTTTCCCTTTCTTCATTTTATGCTTCCAAGGGTATTTTACACCAGCTGTCTTGTGTTGAAACACCACAACAAAATGCTGTTGTTGAAAGAAAACATCAGCATTTGTTGAATGTTGCAAGAGCCTTGAGATTTCATGCAAATTTACCTTTAATATTCTGGGGGGATTGTGTTCTTACAGCCACATATCTTATCAACAGGCTTCCTAGTCCTCTTCTAGGTAATCTCACTCCTTATCAAAAACTTTTGGGTCATTCTCCATCTTATCATCATCTTAGATCCTTTGGCTACCTATGTTATGCCTCTACTTAAACTAGAAACAGATCAAAGTTTGATCCTAGGGCAAAGGCATGCACATTTCTTGGCTATCCTTTTAGGACCAAAGGGTATAAGTTGTATGATTTGTCCACCAAATCTGTTTTTCTCTCTAGAGATGTCATTTTCAAAGAGTCTATCTTTCCTTTTAAACATTGGCTGTCTAAATCTACCCCTAGTTCTTCTTCCACTTCTCACAATATTTTTCCCTGTCAACCTTCACTTCCTGAGTCCATTCCTCCTATTTCTGTTGAATTTTCTCTTCCTTTCAATCCTGCTGACACTGTTGTGCCTCCTGCTGAGTTTCCAGACCTTGTTCATCCCACTCTGGATTCTTCTCCACTTGTTCTTGCCGTTCCACCTGACCCTTTTGTTCTTGCTGCTCCCTTACCTGATTTACCTATTGTTAGAAGGTCTAATAGGTCTCATAAACCTCCCTCATACCTTCATGATTATCATTGCAATTTAGCTTCTACATACATTTCTGATCATCACTGCCATATGGCCTCACTCATACCTTCCCATGATTCCATTTTTACTAATAGTCCAGGTATCCTTTATCCGCTTTCCTCTACTCTCTCTTATACTAAATCGTCTAATGCACATAGAGCCTTTTATGTTTCCTTGTCTGTCGCCAAGGAACCTACTTCATATGCTAAAGCTTTACCTGATCCCTTGTGGCAAGCTGCCATGAAGGCTAAGATTGATACACTTCAAGCCAATCATACTTGGGTAATGACCAATTTGCCTCCTGGTAAGGTGCCTATTAGGTGCAAGTGGGTGTACAAAATTAAGCTTAAAGCCGATGGTTCTATTGAGAGGTACAAGGCTAGACTTGTTGCTAAGGGCTTCACTTAGACTAAGGGAATTGATTTCTATGAAACTTTCTCTCTTGTGGTGAAATTTGTGACCGTTAGAACTCTTTTGGTTGTGGCTGCTGTGTATGGTTGGCATCTCTCTCAATTGGATGTCAATAATGCGTTCTTGCATGGGGATTTGAATGAGAAGGTGTATATGGTTCCTCCTCTAGGATTTGGCAGCAGGGGGGAGGTGTGCAAACTCACAAAGTCTCTTTATGGCTTGAAGCAAGCAAGCAAGCAGTGGTTTGCTAAGCTCTCATTCACTCTTCTTGATCATGGTTTTACTCAATCTAAATCAGAATATTCTGTCTTCACTAAGGTTAGCAAGGGTTCAATTCTCATCTTGCTCTATGTGGATGACATTCTAATAGCTAGCATTATTGTGGAGGCAATCAATGCTTACAAAGTTTTTCTAGATGACAAGTTCAAGCTCAAGGATCTTGGTACCTTGAAGTATTTCTTAAGCCTTGAGGTTGCAAGGACTGAGAAAGGCATCAGTTTGTGTCAAAGGAAGTTCACTTTAGAGCTGCTTTCTGATACAGGTCTTCTAGTAAGTAAACCAGGTAATGTGCCTATGGATCAAACAACCAAGTTTAGGAGCTCAATGGGAGAGGATGTTCTAGATCCATCCTTATATAGAAGAATTATAGGGAAGCTACAGTATTTGACTCTCACCAGACATCTGTTACTCAGTGCATAAACTGAGTCAGTTTATGAGTTCCCCTAAAGTCCCACATTTGCAAGCAGCCTATAAAGTGCTTAAGTACCTAAAGAAGACACCAGGACAAGCTTATTTCTATCTGCAAGTTCAAAATTGAGACTCAAAGCCTATTGTGATACTGACTGGGCAGCTTGCCCAGACACCAGAAGATCAGTTTCAGGATTCTGTGTTTTCCTTGGTGATTCTCTCATATCTTGGAAATGTAAAAAGCAACAAGTGGTGTCCGGATCATCAACAGAATCAGAATATCGAGCAATGGCTACTGTAACAAGTGAGATTGTTTGGTTGTTGGCCTTGCTTAGAACCTTTGGTTTAGATCATAATCAGCCAGCCTCTTTGTACTGTGATAGTAAGGTAGCTTTGTATGTTGCTACAAATCCTGTGTTCCACGAAAGAACAAAACATATAGAGGTTGACTGCCATTTTATTCGAGACAAAATTCAAGATGGAGTGATTAAGACATTCCATGTTCCTACTAGACACCAAATTGTTGAGTTCTTCACAAAGGCACTTGAATATAAACAGTTCTACTTCCTTTTGTCCAAGATGAACTTAATCAACATTTATAGTTCATCTTGAGAGGGAGTGTTAAGTAATAGATAGGTAATACATATCAGTGGTTGTATCTATTACTTGTATTTTGTACATATAGGAGTAAACTACAATAGTATAGTATAGTTGGTGATAAACTGTTGTCGTTTATACTGTACAGTTTAATGAGTTAGCTAGGTTGGTTATAGGTCTAATCCACGTGTACAGTTTGTATTGGGTGACTATTTTTCTGTTATTCTTCATGCCTCTGTTCTCACTATATAAGAGAACAAAGCATGATAATTTAATTCAATGAATTCATTGTACAAGTTTACATTGTTCTCTCTCTCTCTCTATGATTCTCATTTCCTCCATTGATAGAACCTTCGAAGCTTGTATGTGATTCAATACAAACCTCTATGCCAAGTTTTGCAATTACAAGGTTTTTCTGTGTGTAAGAAAGAGAATCTCTTTCCTAGCATGTTGTGTTGGCAACAATTTTTATGTTTATATTTATCTAATTTACTGTATTTTAAAATTTGTTAATTCTAACTCGTATAGTTGGGGAAATATGCCTGATTTTACTATATTAGTTGTTACTCTCCAAGAATGGAAAAAAAGAATTAGATTGAAAAATTGGGTGAAAGTGAAATTCATTCATTGTGTGGTTATCTAGAAAAAACAATTAAAAAAAAAAAATTAAGACTGGGCTATGTATGGCAATGTTACTCTTTGCAAGACTTATGGTCTAACTCCTCATAATTTACTAGATAGATTATGTTACAGACCGAGTTATATGATTTCTTTGACATCTATCCAATTTAACCATCCAAGCAAACGGCGTTAAAACTAAATTATTATTTTTTTTTCCTTCTTCCTTCTTTTTCCTATACTGCAACTACAACAGAACCCACGGCTTCAAATCTCCAGTTGCCTCTAATTGATGCAAAATAGGCTTTTGGGCTCCTATCTATTATGTTCATCTTCTTACAAAATGGTAACCAATGACTTGCAAACTTTGCAACTTCCATACAAGCAAAGAGAGTGAGCTGTGAACCACCGTCATCTGATACATAGACCAAAATCTTCTCTGTTGGATAGTCATAAGCCATGACTGATAAGGTTGTGCTCACCAACCTTATTGGTGGTTCCTTGTACGGATCTATTGTGCAAATGAACACGTCTAGTGCTGGAAAATCCAATTTCTTCATGACCACAAAGCCATTTTCACAGCCTCTTTCATTATTTTGTCCACAGAGAGAGAGAGAGAGAGAGAGAATAATAGATCAGAGAAGAAGAAAGGAAACAGATATACATACACACATCGAGAGAGAGAGAGAGAGATGAGATATTCTTCTCTTTTTTTTTTCTTTTTTCTTTTTTCTTTTTTGGGTTTTGGGTTTGGAAGAGAAGGGTCACAGGTGGTTGATTTGAAGGAAGCTTTCTGTTTTTTTTCCCCCCTTCTTCCTTATTTTTTTGCTAGGGCTTTTTTGTTTGCTTTTGATAATGATATCTATTTATTCTTCAACGAAAGGCATAGATCCTACCATTTGAAAGATTTGAAGCCATGGGTTCTCTTGCAGTTGTAGCACAGGAAAAGGAAGAAGGAAAAAAAAATTTAGTTTTAACGTCGTTTGCTTGGGTTGTTAAATTGGACAGATATCAAAATATTAATTAGGGAACTTAAAGTACTGTACCTAAGTTTTACCCTTCTAGTATAACCCCTAATAATTTACTAGAAGGTTAAGTTATAGACCGAGTTAATAGATTTCTGGTTTAAGTAACTCCCATTGAGGGTGGAGACTTGAAACACAAAAAGAAAAATTCTATTCAGTACATCATGATCAATTTTAGAGTAAATTCAAGGACATCATGTCACACAATTCACACCAAATAAGTTAACATTGCCTCCATAATCATACTTTTTGTGTTTCATTTTATATTCCACCATCACAACTTACCACGAATTCATTTTAGTTTTCTTATAACATAACCAGAGTTTAAAATAAAAAATCAGAGACATGATATTCCACAATTTGTGGAAGATAAAGTGGAACACAAACGGTAGAATAGAGGAGTGTTATCCAATTTTCGTGGTGTGGGGGAGTCCTATAATCTACCCAGTCAAGTGTGGTAAGAAGACCAAATCTAGAACCAATCAGCTGCAGCTACTTTTCCTACTTCTCAGACTGATCAACGTTTTTGAGTTAAGGGTAACCAAGGCAGTTTTATGTCTGTTAAATGTGAGACCCTAGCTATCCTTCAAAAGATTCAGCTCTAATAATCAATTTCATCCCATCAAAAATAAATTCGTACTTTTGCATCATTGGCGTGACTCAAAATTGTAGACTTCAAGGATTTATTGGGCCCTTTGTGATGATTATGTTAAGTACTTTCAAACCATTTAGACTGACCTAGGAAAAGAAAAATTAAAAGCCTAGTAGAAGATAGACAAGATTGGGTATTATCAGAATTCAATTTCTCCCTTTAAAAGAAACTCAGGGTACACTAACAAATTGGTGACCTCTTGTCCCATGAGAGAAGAAATAACAAAAAGATAATACAAATCTCGGCCAATTGGTTAAAAGATCAAACTGCATTGGGGCTTATGTAAACTACAAGGATAAAACAACCCTCTGCTAGCATTTCTAGATTTGGAAATGGTACAAAATAAAAAGCCAATAGAATAAAGAGTACCAGACATAAAATGAAAAAATTAAGTCCCCCTAAAAAGCAACTCCAACTTAAAGTAGAAACACCATACAATTATTATTGCACCCCGCTCCACCTAGCCCAGTCCACAAATTGCATCCCACCATATACATTGTTGGCAAATCGCACGCCAACTGTGAAAGCCATTGCAACGGGTGGAACCTGCTTTGCTATAGGAGATGCTTCTACCAGACGTTCCAGTCCATTGATGACCTGATAACGGGTGTTGGAAGAAACTGCAAGAAATACACCTGCAAGATTGGAGAGAAAACCAAAACCAATCAGCAGAAAAGAGTAGATACATGACAATTAAACCTCAAGTTATCGCCGAGAGCACAGGCTATATAGATGGCAACTAAAACTAAAGAACTATTTCAAAATTAGTTAACACTCAGAGCTAGAAGATAAGTTTGAATAAAGAAGGCAATCTTCCCCAAATTGTAGTAATAGTCAATATGAAATGAATATTCAAGGTAGGCAACATAGAACATGTCTGTACTGCAAATGAGGAAACAAAGAACATGGAAAAAAAAGAAAAAGTTTGGCTCCAAACATGTTTGGAGCTATCTTGCTTCAAGCCAGTGTGTGGCGATTGAAGAGACCATCTATGTGTAATTGTAGTCACATGACTTTTTTAATAAGTCATGTGACTTTTTTAGATAATACACAAGAATAGTCTTATAAATCACCATGTAATGGCCTAATGGGTTGGAAAAGATGCTCCAAACATGTTTAGACTTTGGACCCAATCTTTGTGCTGGACAAAAATGGTGAATATGTGGCAAATCAGGAACCATCAAAAACTGCAATAAAACATGCTGCATCAAACTCAAGTTTTTCACCAGTACTGCACCAGCTACAAGAAATTATCAAACAGCACAATGGATCTTGGTTCACTTTTTGCAAACAATACTCTCTGTGTAGAGCTGTGAGTTTCAATGGTAAGTACCTACGGCAGACTACTGCCAGAAGTATGTCATGCTCCTGCTGTAAAGTTGCAATAGTTCAGTGGGAATAGAAGCTTATCATTTTCTTTTTATAGGTAAAAGTTAAGGCATTTTGATAATGGAATCTAGATTGAATACCACGTCAAGCACACTTGAGTACATTTTACCATCATAAAATGCCTACATAACTCCTCAATCCTCGTATTACCGAATATGGTTCATAAATAAGCTGAAGGCCCCTTCTGGACAGAAATTTTTAGTAGCTCAGCTCCAGTGCAGTACAGACTGAAGGCAAATCTACAACTATAGCCTCAGAGGAGCCCTTCCAGAGTCCCACTATCTCTAATTTTATCTTTGTTTTGTCTGGTAGAAAAAGTTTGAGTCTTTGACCTCACAAGCAAGACGTCCAATACCAGGAATTTCAATTTGAGACAAATGAGCTCCAAGATTCACAACATGGCAATCACATTAACGCAGATGTTGCACAAAATTTACAATTAGCATCAAATCTAGAGTTTGAGCTATTATAAATTGGAAAAGAAAACAAACTCAAAGAGAAAAGGAACAACTACAATAAAGTTAGTAAAACATCAAGGAAACATACCAAACCAAAACCTTTTGGATATTCTCAAAACTGATGGGGAACTAGTAAGAACAATAAAAAATGCACCAGTTCAGAGATACCAAAAACTTGTATCAAGATCATACTTAAGGCAATGAGACTGACAACTTGTAGCAAATCTAAACAGTGAAGTAAGGCATACCCCACAGAGCAGCACTCTTCAAAAGTGGTGGCACAGGAATGTCGTCTTCTGATTTTTTTATACTCCTGACATATGGAGAAAAACTATGGTGAGGGAATGTTCCACTAGAAGAAAAGAAAACCGCATACACCAAAAGATGAAATGTCACCTCATTCGGAAAAAAACCACAAAGTAGCTATTTCTTGTAAAAGATACTGTTCTCAGGCAGAAATTTGATGTGACATGATAGAGGTTAAATTGGACAAAATTATTCTTATCTATTAATTTTTCATGACCAATTGGATTGGATATACTAGTCCCTTTGGAAATTTTAATCTTCCATGTGACATACATAACAACACAAGGATGGAAGTGGTATAATTGTATACAGCCTGTAAAGATAATCTGTCACCCTATCATTTTGTCCAAAAGTTGCAATTTGGCCACCTTGAGGTCACCACAAACGATCTCAAGATTACTGCTGATCACTAAATCTCTCTGCCAGCAGAGAATTACCAGCCATGTGAGTTCGCCATCATCGGCCAACTGCTGTGCACTTATGCTTGCTGGTGATGGTTAACCAACAATAATTACTTTCTTTTTTTTAAAGAAATTCCTTCCAAATCCAATATCTACCACCACCCACAATCCACAAGCAGAAAAATTCAGTAAGATATTCTCTATTTAATATAATCAAAGAATTTTCCAAGCACGGTACAGAAAATAGTCAATTCAATTCAATCCAATCCAACCCTTTACATATAGGACCAATCACAGCCTTAGATATAATATCCATAAACACAGGACAGGAATTACATTAGACACAATAGTGGATACTTTACATATCCACTTTTTAGTTCAAGAAGAAATGGTTTCTAGGAACAACTCCTATATATTTTCATCTTAAAACATATTTCATTACACATTTCAGAGAATAATTTTAACCAGTAAAACTTTCAAATGCATTTAACTTGTACAAATTAGTAGTCTCACTAAAATTACCAGCAGGTCTATTACCAGTCACATGGTCATTAATATGTGCACAAGATAGAAGCCTAAAGTGAAAGCATAGCTTCTTAAAATAACATAAACCTGCACATAAGACACAGAACAGAGAAACGGGCAAAGCAAAGCAAACATGTTCTTCCATTTCCCTTAAGTGGAAGAAGCATGATATGGCTTATCATGGATTACTTGCAGCAAAAAGCACTGCAACTGGGTTCCTGACTTAGTAACTGCCACATGAATGATGGCATCAGTAATGCACCATACCAAAAAGTGGAAAATGCCCAAAGAATACAAAGATTCTCAAATAAGTGATGGGAACAAAAAGTAAAATGACTACATACTAACCACTATTTAAAATTGCTAATAGAGCAAGAGCAGCAATTAGCATGTGACAGATATAAAAGAAGCATGTATATAGGAAGTATACCGCTTGGCTGTCATGATCAAATTTGCAATCCCTTGGCCAATGATGCCACATCCAAAGCCAACTATTCCATACAGGATACCCTGGAAACAGACTTGGTTAATCAACAATAATAAATATGTCAGAAGTTCCACTATGTTTCAGAACAGATATGTATAAGTTACCTTATAAAAATATGTACCAATTCTCTGCTTTACAGTAAATCTACATCCTGGTCTTTCTGCTTCAAATACACTGCACAAGAAAATTACTTAAAAGCCTTACTAAAATCTTACCTACATTCCAAAGTTGAATATGTATTTGAGACAGAAAAAGTACGAATATGTATTCAGAATGCAAGATAAAGGCTACATCCAGAACAAGAAATTTGAAAACATTTCATTATGAGGAAAATAGCTGAACACTGTTCTTTATCTGAGCTTAAAAAAACACCCTTGGCATAAGCTAATAACCTGCTAGGAAGAGCTCCGTAAGCATGCTGCATTCGTCCAAGGAATCCCTTAGATACAGATGGTCCCCCAATACGAGCATAGGGTGCCAACATACCAACCAAAGCAACATTAACCACCACTCCAACCAACAGATCCGCAACATACAACTCAAATTCTGACCAAAAGTCTTTGCCTCTTTTTTGAACTTCCGCAAATGTAGCACAACAAGAATCAATGACTATCTGTATCACATTACACCAATGTTGACAAGATTTAAACATAAAAATATAAGAATTACAACCAAATCAACAGTGTTCTAAGACATTACACAAATGGAGGCCCTCGCATATGCCCAATTCAAGCAACACAGGAAGTTGGCCACAATTTTAGAAGGGCCTTTAACCTGTGTAAAATGGGAAGGGCACTTCGCAGTCACAGTCTAACTTGCAGTGCAAAAATGCCTTATTAACACTTTCACAATTTGTAAACTTCAGGTTTTGTATTCCAATACCCTTGGAAAGCTATATGGAGGGTAAAGGCTCCTAGGCGAGTTTCTTTCTTTGTTTGGTGTGCAGCTTGGAATAAGATCCTAACGGGTGATAACTTGAGATTGAGGAGATTGGATTTTGTGAATTGGTGCATTATGTGCCGCCAATGTGGTGAGACGGTAGATCACTTACTTCTTCATTGTGAGATGGCTTATCAGTTATGGAGCTTTGTCTTTAGAACTTTTGGCTTGTCTTGGGTTATTCTTAGAGCGATCCCAAATTTGTTTTTTGGATGGTGGAATTGGTTGGGGAAGCACTCGTCTCAGATTTGGAATTTAGTTCCGTTGGGCATCCTATGGTGTGTTTGGAATGAGCGGAATCGGCGGACTTTTGAAGATTTGGATAGCACCGGTGATCAGTTGCTTGCTTCTTTTAGTAGGACTCTTTTTGATTGGTCTAGGGCTTGGGGACTCACAACTAGTGACTCTCTCCCTTCTTTTTTTAGCTCCCTTTCTCTTTTGTAGTTTTTCTTCTTTCTTCCTCTTGCTTTTCTAGGTTTGCTCTATGTTTTTCATGCATAGAGTAGCCTTTCATTTATATTTATATATCACTCTTACTTATCAAAAAAAAATACTCTATTTATAAAAATTTACCAAATTGGGTAGTTTATTGCATGTGCATACCAAGTTAACGCGCGAGTGATCTAATACTACAACCTGAGCAATAGAGTTGATGACATCATCTACTCCAAGATAAAAGTTGGCAGATATAGCATAATTGTATTTCTACACAAATATGTGCATTGAATACATATCCAAACAAGATTAACAAACCTCAGTTCCAATTTTAAAAAGAAAGGATGGATCAGCCAACATTCGATTCCGAAGCATAGAGCATGACTTCATTGCAAAACCCAGAGGCCAGACTGACCCCTACAATTCAATTAACAAAATCACTGGTTGGGGAAAAACTTATTAATGATAAAGACACTAAAAAAAACAAGATAAAACAGAAACTTTAAAAAGTCATACCTGCAAATCCAAGTATCTAAGAAGAAGCAATTTGCGAATCCCAACGCTCTTCGCGGCCTCTAACATATCCGAAGGAAGGCTAACCCCTCTAGCCTCTGTCTCCTTCATCACCTCTTCAAACTTTAAAATTGGCCCAAACTCATCTTCTTCTTTGTCATCCCCATTGTCATCGCCACCATCTCCACCTCCACCACCTCCTCCACCACTGCTAAATCTCCCATTTCCACTTCCACCAAGCACATCCCCACCACCATTCCCATCAATATCAACTTTTACTTCAAACCCAGTTTCCAAAATCCTAATATCTTTCCCTACAACACTACCACTATCACTATTACCTCCTTCTTTCGAAACCGAAACAGAGGCCACATCAAACTGCGAATTACCAAGTGGGTTTGATTTTGAAACATTCGCCACCACAACCGTCCTATTTTTTCTACACAACATTGGGAAAGCCACCACCTTGACCACATTTCTGACTCTCACACTCTCTACAACCACACTCTGACTCCACATCTTCCCCAAAACAACCTCGTTTCTCAAAAACCCAAGACTCGATGACCCACCAGCCATTACAAACACTCAGAGAATTCGACAAATTATTAAGCAATTCCCACACCCCAAAACAAAAACAAAAACAAAAAAAACTACAAACTACACTGTAATTCCACACAAAAACACAGCAGCGAGCTGATCAAAATCAGTAAAATCACAAAGGATCCATTAAAAGGAGAGGAAATGGAGTGTGTACCTTGTTTGGAATAAAGGAAAGTTGAGGTCTTTGAATGGACTTTTAGCGCACTAGTGAGGGAGGCGGAGACTCGGTAGTGTGAAACTGAGAGTGAGAGTGAAATAAATAATAGAGACGTTGAAGACGATAGGTGGGTGGCGGCACCATATGTATATTTGGGTGAGTAAAGGTAATGCTACTTTATTCATTCCCTCATCGCACGTGAATACGAAAAATAATACATTTACAAGCATGTGGGTGGGAACCTCCTGCTTTTGGTAACTCAAGCTAATAAATCATCAAAATTATTTGATGCAACCAAAATATGTAAAAACAATTTTATCATAGAATAGAATTTGTCCTTTTCGACTTCCACCACAGAGTTCAAGTCGACATGTGCATGGAATTGAGTAGTAGCACGCAACAGTGTTATAACAATTTCTTTTCGACTTCCACCACAGAGTTCAAGTCCACATGTGCACGGAATTGAGTTGTAGCACGCAACAGTGTTATAACAATTTCTTAACAAAATTCGCTTTTATTTAAGCTCATCATTATTCATTAATATTATTTGTTTACTAATCGCTAATATTTAATCACCTACGCTTTGTTACGTTATTATTGTAAAAATATTGTTTGTAAGTTTATTCCACAAGATTTTATGAAGTTTTGAGCATATAAGAAATTAAAAAATAAAAAGTATGCATTTGTTACCTGAGATACCTTAATATAATTCATCATTGCTACCTTTTCAAGTAATATTTTTGGAGTGGCGGGTGGAGTATAAGGGATCCTATACTATCTATAATTAGTAGTATAAGGTTCCTTGTTATATCCTCTAGATTTGTTATTGCATGCCCAAGTTGAGATGTCACGTCTAATCAGAGAGTCATAAATGTTGTTGTTTTGCTCATCTTGTGTTAGTAGATGCCAATTCCTCTTTTTTGTTTTGTGTTTGGAGGATACAAAGAAATGGAAATTGCTTAGGAGATGAATTAATAATTGAATAAATTGTAAGAACCTCCCTTAAAGTTTAAGAAAATGACACTCGTACCTCCAAAACTTAAGAGAAATAACACTCTACTTTCTTAATGGTTTGGAAAAAAAAAATAACACATTAGTCATTCCTTTAATAGGAGTAATAGAATATTTCATATCTTTTGAAAAGATTCCATTAACCATACCGTAATCTTGATTAGTGAGTGCTTTTTAGAGAAAACATTACCGTTCTTTGTCACCAAACTTCCAAATACAAAAACACTTCCAACAACTCTAAATAAGTCCAAAGACCCAGTTACCTTAGTGATTCTCTTTTTCCTGCAGTACCATACACTCTTCATTACTCAAAAAAAATTTGAAATATTCCATATCATTTTTTTTAAATCTTATGTTATTGTTATAATTAATCAAATGACTAATACGTTGATTTCCTTCAAAACTTAAGGGAGTGAAGTGTCAATTTCCTTAAATTTTAGAGTGAAATATCATTCTCCTAAACCTCAACGGAGGTTTTTGTAATTTACCCTTGATTAATAATATCATTATTTAAAAGAAAACATTGTAATTAAATATGAATTATGTGACACTAATTTTTACAGAAACAACAAAGTTTTACCATGTTTGTTTTAATGTATAAAGAGATGCATTGAGTTTTGAACGTTGAAATAACAAAGTAATTCAATAAAAAAAATGATTGTTTTGTTATTCGTTATTATAAGTTATAACAAAGTAATTCAATAAAAATGATTTTTTTTGTTATTCTCGACGATGAATTTATATTCTATAATCTATATTCGTTAATTTGGAGCATCAATTTTCCTCTTATGTGAATATATGTGCTGTTTTATTTTGCACCAAATATTATGGTATCAAACTTTTTTTATTTTTGGTTCTAGGTCATGATTCGGTGTCTTATTTTTTAAGGAGTACGTGCCAACCAAGTTCCCTTCAAAGAGCTTTATAATGGCCTTCATCTGAGTGTAGCAATTCATATTAGGGGTAGCGTTTATGTAGCGTTGAGGTAGGGTTCTCTTACTACATGGATTCGAAAAGGTGGACATAGTTAATTAATTACTACGTGATGATATTGTATATGAGAAAATATGAAAAATAAAAATAAATAATACATAAAGAAAGAGAAATGGAAAGAGTGCGAAAATAATGTCATTTAGCCTTAGAAGCCAACATCTACAATAAAAAGTCATCGATGGCTATATTTGAAGAGTATTTACTATTTATAGTAGGCTAAATGTTGTATTCCACTATATCCATGATGAGATCTACCAAATCAAGCTAACAGCTTACCTCATTTAAACTTCCTCTAAGGTAATCTGGGGTGATAACAATAACATGCGGAGGATTACAGTGATTGAGTTTAGGCATGGGGTTGGTGGCAATGTTTGGTCGGTTGGGTGGAGGTGTTTGTTAAGGCTAGACAACAATATGAGGGATGGATAGGTCCCTGGTGATATAATCACACTTTTAGGTCATATTTCACCAAAGTAGGGTTGGGTTTGGGATCAATTTAAGCTCAAGTGGATTGAGGAAAACTTTAGCTTGTACTTTCTAGAACACTTGGCTTAATGTCATACAGAGTTTGTGAAGACTTTTCAAGGGAATGGAGTAGGGAATTTGGTAATGAGGTTTGTCAATATTAGACACCTCGAGGGGCCTTGGTATTCAAACTTGCCGTGGAAAATTTCCTATTCTTAGGACAAAAATTCTAAAGACACTCTATGACTTCTTGTATACATGTCAAATAGTGATTGGATTACTTTTTACCAAATATTAGTGATGGTCCTTTATGTAAGCAACGTAATCTAATCATAGGTTGACAAATGTATAAATTGTGATAAAGTGTACGGCAAAGTGTGTGTCCTTAAAAAAATTGTGCTTAGGAGCTTATTTATTTTGCAAAGTGACAATGGCAATAACATCATCAATCTGTGTACCAGCATTAATAAATGCTCTAAAAGTGGGATAATACCCAGCTAAAAAGTGTTTATGGAAGTAAATACTTAATAAACATAAAAAATTGTTCCTCCTTAGGGACACAGCAAGCATAAGGAAGCTGGAAAAGAGTGTGCAGATTTACGTCGTCAAATCTTTGGGCCTTCCTCACTAATTTCTCCATCCTTCCTAGCTATTCTAAGAATTTCTTCTTGGTATCAGCGGGACTGCGGGAGTTTGGCTCTGTGCTTCTGCAGCATAAGGTTAATCACTCCAGATTGGGCTAATCTGAGCCCGGCCTGTTTGAGGCCCGGTCTGTTTGGTTTGGGACAATTAGCTATACGGAAAGCTTTTTGGTGTTTGTATTTTTACAACGCAACACAGTGATCCAATACATGTCAGGACATTGACACTATTCCGAAGCAGTTAGATTACTTCGAGTATAAAAATAAAAAAAATCATTTCGAATCTTAGATAAGTTATATGAATGTAATTTGCTACAAACTTAGTTGTAATCAATAGCTATAACTCTCATTAAAAAAATTAACATGACTATATATTTTAAAAATCTAACCCTTTGATCGTTTGTTCTTTATATTATTAATACGTTTTATTTTCAACAAAAAAATAAAATACGCTCTATGTTCCTAACACGCATTTCAAATTTCATATCAATCGATTATTATTTTATTTGATACGTAAACTTACTTTTATGCATAATTTTAGATTACAAAAATTTAAAATTTAAACGCTAGATAATAATAGCTATTGATTTTTGCAAACAAAAAAAATATAAGAAAAAATATAATCTAATAGTAGATTTCTCAAATTTATTATCAATAAATAAATAAATATATATATATATATATATATATATATATATATATATATATATATATATATATATATTGTATGGAGTTTTAGCCATTGGCCACAACTACCTTTGTGACTAAAAACCATTAAATTTATTGTGAAAATGTTGTGTGAGAGAAAAAGAGAGAAATGTTATGTCCACAAAATTTTCACAATAAATTCTAAGTGATAAGTTGTTATTGATTCTATTTAGAGCCACCATTAAAATTATATTTTTCCCATCATTAACAGTAACAAAGTTTAGGCCATTTTGTAATTGTACTCTAGTTATATAATATATTATAAATCCGGTTTAATAAGTATTACCGTTTACACAAAAAAAAAAAAAAAAAAGTTTAGGTAAAGCTAATAAACATCAAAATACAAGACCGAATATCTCCTTTCAAAACGAAGCCCATATTGCACTAACGAAATTTCAAACTTGTATACATTTTCCAGTTCAACCGATCAGAAGTTACTGACTTACGAGCTCCGACTGAATCAACTGTAAGATGGTGAGCTCTAAACAAGATAACTACTGCACCAATAATCTGAACAGAGTGCGCATTGAATATAGAACGAATGCACATTTCACCATTCTTTCAATCACAAAAATGTAATATTACAACAGACTATCCCAGTACAGGTCAACTCTTTCAACATCCCAACTCCCCCAGTCACTCAAAGAATAACTGTACAAACAAATAATTTTACAGAGTAAAACGAAACGAGCAATCAAGAAATGGTACCTAAACTTGACTTGTTTCTAAGGGGGTGTTCAGAAGAGCCATCCTCTGGGACCTTGAATAACCTTGCCTGTTATTAATGACATCAATGTAAGTTCTAAGCCTATACCGGTCTGAGTTTGTGAGAGAGAACGGTGGATTGAGAATGAGGGATGGTGCTTCCACTAGAAGGAAAACTAACAAACGCACAGCTTTTGAATACAATGCTGCTGCTTTTTCCATATCACCCATGAGCTCCTCAACCTACCAAACATATGAGACAACAATCCTCAGTGAGTAGCTAAAGAAAACATTTTCTATCACTCACCTTCTTTTATTTTTATTTTTTTATAAGTCAATCTATCACTCAATAATAGTGAAAATTTTGGATGGTAACATGTTATGAGCTTACAATGTTTTCTAAAGAAAATATTTAATATTCCTATAATCTGCTATTCATAGTACACAGACAGATCTCAGCTTCATGTTTACCCTTTAAGTTAGATTTGAGATCATTGTTTCATTACCTTGATTATTTACATAAGACAATAATTCTAAGGGTGAGGGCCAAGAGCCTTCCAATGGAGCCATCCAGGGGTGACACCCCCCTCCACCTCACCTCCAAACTATTGAATTATCAAAAGAGAAAAAAAAGGTGAGGTAATGAGGTCTAGCTTAGCTAACACCTCCCCTCCCTTGCATGTGCTAACTGGAGGGTGAGCTCAAGAGTCAAGCACCAAATCCCATTGGGTGTGTGTGTGTAATTACCTATCAAACAAATATATATATATATATATATATATATATATATATATATATATATATATTTATTTATTTATTTATTTATTTATTTATTTATTTATTTATAAGGGACTCGAAGCAATACCATGTAAAAGTGAATGCATTCCATTTTGTATTTCAACCCCTGTTTTCTCCACAGCATCATTGATGTAAGACAAAACCAAACCTTGATGCAACACCATATTTGAAGAAAAATAATATTAAAATAACCTAGGAATTAACACCTAGGTTTGCTTCAAATCAGCACCAAGCGAAATAGAAACCTAGGAATCAAAACTTAGGATTGGTTGGAATCAACACAAAGCCATTGGAAAAAGTTTCATCTCAATTGACTTCTAAAATTAAATAAGACTAAAATAAAATATAATTTTCTTAATGCTTACGCATCAATTATACAAGGTAATTTTGAGCTTATTACATGTTATATTTGATGGAGCATGACTTTGAATGAGACAAGCCTGAATGGACACACAACTAGCACATGTCAACAGATAATTTGTCTAACATTGAAAACAAGATAGCAGAATTTCCTATTAAAAATTTTTTAAGGTCTTAAACGATAGATGATGGAGCTTAAGATGATTGTCTTGAGGTCCTTGTTTGAATAGATGAATATAACCAAGGACATTTGAGCTCCACTCTTTTAAAATTCTTGCACACTTGTAAATTGAAACCTTACTGCATTTCCAGTACGCTTCCTGTGTAGTGGTGGAGTCATTTTCTTTTTAATAAAGTTTCTTATTACTTTTTATTTTTATTTTTTTGGATCTACTCACTGCTGAACCCTACTCAGTAATTTGACCTAAGAGTTCTACAAGCATGAATACAATGCATAAACATGAGAACTTGCCTTGCCAACTAGTTAGTGAGTGTTAACTAGAACTAAATGCAGGGAAAAGACAAGTAAATACTCTCTTTTTTTCTAAGCAAGAGAGAGAGAGAGAGAGTATACTCACGCCTCCACGCCTCCCAAAAGCAAGGGCAGCTTGGAATATTGTCTCCATTGCATCTGGCATCTCTGTATTGCCTGAATCATGACATGTAGAAACATTACACAGTTTAGAATGAAATCACAAAAGCTTCCTTCTTTACATTTTTTATTTTGATAAGTAAAAAGCTTCCTTCTTTACATATTTGAAACATAGACAAAAATAGATGAATAGAAGCACCCAGAATCCCTGACATGGAAATGATATATGACAGAGAAAGCTCCCCATACCATAAATGTGCACCAATATTGATATTAAGGCCCATACGAAAAGCTCCATTCGAGGGATGCAGCACTTACAACCACTAGCTCATAGGACCCCAGTCCCAATAAGTTGTAGGTACATTAAAACAATAAAAGCCATTAACATGGCATACACACATATATATTTTGTGATATATAAAAAGAAAGGGGTGCAACACGAGGACTTCCCAAGAGGTCACCCATCCTAGTACTACTCTCGCCCAAACACGCTTAAGTGCAGAGTTCTGACATAATGCGTGTATGTATATATGACAGTTTTAGTCTTCACAACACCCAAATAACAATTTGAAATTCATAAAGTCATCAAATAAAATGGTTAAAGAACTATTATAGAAATTTAGGCATCAATGAAATGGATTTGATAAAAGGATAAGAGTAAAAGTGAAAAACATATGATCTTACAGGCTACAAACACTTAATACACTGATGCTGAATCGTTGATGATATATGGAGACAGAAAAACTTTATGCATCATAAGATCACTTAAACCAGTGGGAATATAATATAAAAATGTGTAAATTTTACAGAGCTTTTCCTAAAAATGACCCATATCAGTTAGTGTATAGTTGTGTAAATTTACAAGTTTGCTACAATAACCATATAAATTTACGCTGATACTATTCATTTTGTATTTTTTCTTTCTTTACGTATCCTGATGATGAAGAAAGAGGGTGGATAATGGTTGTTATGTGTGTGAAGAAAGAGAAAAAAAATCAAGAAAATTTGATATTTTAATGAAATGTAATGTAAAATAGATAATCTAATGTGGGGTGTTTTGAAAAGTGAATAGGTAAATAGACAAAGTAGGTTCTTATGCTAAAATAGACATTAATTTTGGCACGAGTTGATGCAAACGCTCTAAGATAAGTCTAAGGATCAAGTCATACCAGGCTCAATGACCTTAGCAAGTTCTTCAGCATGTTCAACTTCCAGGAGAAATTCTCTCTCAATCTGAGAGGCAATATCCTCCGGCAATTGAGTGCTGCCAACCGAAAGACGTTCTTCTGCATCGGGACTATCATACTTCTTGCTGGTGCTCCTTTTAAATCGTGTACTCTCTTGGCTTGGACTTCCTTCCATAGCTGAGGCAGCTTGTGTATGGCATATATGCAATGCTTGCTTCCAAATTGCAAGAATTACAAGTTGTATTGAGAATGCTTCTAGTTGCCTGCCTGTCTCAATCTTTTTGAAAAAAAAAAAATATTGTTATAATTTGATGACATAAACAAGTTCATTAAAGCTTGAGCAGGAGAAACACAAAAAAAAACACAAAAAAAAAAAAAAGTGTGGTACTGTAAGGCATGTCAGAAGGAGAGTCAGGCTAGCAGCATGAGGCACAAACAGAACGAGGGAACAAGATTAAGTTAGTCCCACCACCTAATTATACTCTCCAAAACAATAGTCAAAGGATATATGATATTTATCAGGTTACAACCATGTATTGAGGGAACAAAAGAAAAAGTTTACCATGAATTAACCATCCAAGTATATTTAAGTATGATTGGCGGATCCAGGATTTGACTTCATGGGGACAAAATTTAAAACTAACATACATTTGCCTCCATACACCAACGGATATACGTAGATACACACATTATACACACGCACAATGCAAACGCATTACATATATAATACTTAGGTTGGGTTTGGATAGAGCTAAAACCCACTTTCAGCTGCGTCTGCGTCCAACTTAGTAGGTCTCGTGCATTGTTCACAAAACCCACAAGTACTTTTTTCAAACAAAATTTTCATTAAAATTGGTTCCACGGCACTATTCATACATTTAAAAATTATTTTGCTACAGTATTTTCAGTTTTCAGTTTTCAGCAATAAACGGTATCCAAACAAACCCTTAAATCAATCTGGAAAATAAAATACAACTTAAATGGGCAATAAGCAGTATATTTACAATTTTGTGCATGATGACATACATTTGTCTCCATACACCAACAGATATATGTAGGTACACACATTATACACACGCACAATGCACACGCATTACATATATAATACTTAATATCAATCTGGACAATAAAATACAACTTAAATGGGTAATAAGCAGTATATTTACAATTTTGTGCATGATGTGGAACATTTGATGGGAGCGTAATAATAGAATATTTGAGGACTTGGGGAGTTCAGGGGTCCAGCTCATAGCCTTGTTTGTAGGAACTTTGTTTTATTGGTCTTATGCTTGGGGACTCACTTCGAGTGATTCCATTCCAATGTTTATGGATTCTCTTTTTTCTTGTACACAAATTTTTGTTGTTTGTAATTCTTTTGGCTACTTCGTGCCTCATTTTGCATGAAGTAGTCTTTCTTTTTTTCAATAAAAGTTTTCTTACTTATAAAAAAACACAGTTTGTTTACACATAAAAGATCGCATATCCATGGTATTGTGTTTATTTAGGGTTTTTTAAAGAAATATGTATGAATAAGTTGTGCTATAATTTTTTTTTTTTAGTCAAAATTCCACATAATTGCGATGATTTTTATTAATTAAATAACCCTCAAGTACAGCTTATGTTTGGTTGTTGTTGAACTTGTAAAATGATTAAATTATTAAAAAAAAAATTAAAATCATATAGTAACCCTTTGTGCATCTAAAACCTTGGAGTTTAACTTGAAAACTATATCAAATTATAGAGTTTATTTATACTTAGAATCTATTTGAAATCTGCTTATTTTGCTGAAACTAAAAACTTTTTGCTGAAAATACTATAGATGAAGGTAAATGTTAGTTGAAATAGTACAGTGGGACCCATGAATAGTACCAAAAATAAGTTGAATAGTAAAATAAGTTGGCAAAAAATAAGCTAGCTAAACAGACACTTATTTCCAAATTTTATTACTGACTCTCATTTCTAAGAAACATAATAAATTATTACATACAAAATTTGAGGTTATAACACTTTTTAAAGGTAAATAAATTTTTTCTCTTCAATTGAATTGTTGTTTCTTTATTTTCCTTTTTAATATATATATATATAATAACTTTTAAACCTTAAAAAGCATTAATAAAATAGGAAAGATTTCCTTTTTACTATTTTCAATGAAGCTACACACACACACACACAAAAATAAAGAAAGAAAAAAACATTAATTAAAGTTTAAGGGGATTTTTGGCAGGCAGCGGGTGGGGTGGGGTGGGGGTTGGGGGGGCACTCCACCTATATGAAAATATGTGGCTTGTTAAAATCACATAATACAGATGAATTTGCATCTGAGAATTAAGACCCACTGTCATACAAGCTAGATCCCACCCTCTGTGTCAGCTGGTCAACACCTGTCCTAGAAACACTAAATGAATTAAGTGTATAGCTGACATTGAGAGAAATCAAGTTCTATCGAAGGCATAGATTGAAACCACTAAACTAGTCTTAGTAAATGGGCCAGACATAGGCCCATGCCACCAGAGACCATATATCATGTGAGGTGCTACTCAGAGACCATGTATCATTAAATTCATTGGCTGTGCAGTGAGGGAGGACAGTGGACCATTTTATTACTTACTACTCTGATTTCTCTACAAAATGCACTTTTAAACTTTCCTACAGGTTTGTGGAAGGAATACTAAAGAAACAAGATTAATTCCATAAATGGGAATGCCATGACTTACCTTTTCATTTTCTAATTCTGTAATGGCAGATGCGCACTGTTGTAATGATTTAATCCTTATCATGCAGTGAGTTGATGGCTGCTCTAAAGCATCTCCTATAGACATCGATCCTTGTGAAGTCCCTGGAGCAGAGCTCTGATTTTCCAAGCTTTCATTGCGACACAGGTTACTGGTAGCTGTGCCACTGATTGGCATCGGAGCACTTGATGTGTCAGTCATATTAACAAATGCTTGGGGAGGAGACCCTGACTTGTATGGAGAATGGCTTGGCTTGGAAGCACTTGCTGAGGAAGATGACACATCCATTGGAGGTCCAGACACGAGAACATAATCTTGATCAATTGACTCTAGCGACTCCATGACCGCAGAAACTATGAAAATAAGATAACAATGTATGAAAATCCATGTCTTACTAACACATATGCTGGAGCCAGATAAATCATATGGTGACATGAAAGGAAAAAAAAAATGTTGGGATTTGGTACCTCTTGATCTAGCGTTCAATGATCTCTGGTCCACAGGTTTTAGAGGATCAATTAAATTTCTGTTTGAGGGTGGTCTATGGCTGTCTAACTTAGGACTAGTACTTTCCAATTTATCTGTGGAACTACCATATCTGGAAGTATGAATAATGTTATTAGAAGTCGTTGATGCTGCTTCCCTTTTATCAACTTTTGTATCAAGAGAAAATCCATAAGTAGACTTCATTGAGGGCCTCCGTTTAAAAAAAGATGGGCTCCCCTCTGCACCACTAGAATCATCATCTAAAAAGAAAGGAAGACAATCATCTTGAGAACTTTCCTCCATATTCCTCACAGGATTACATTCAGGCGAACGAAATGCATCCAGTAGTCTTGAAGACCTCCTACTTCAGCATGCAACAGACAATTTTTATTACTTTCGAGACTGATAAATACAGTGAGACAAAACCACAAAACCAAAACACTTTGTATTGTTTACCTCAGTGATTCAGCTGGTTGCTTCTGAGAAAGAAATGGGTGATTAAAAAACTCGTCAAATGTTAGTCGTTCAACTGTAAATTACAATTATAAAAAACAGGATTAGAATTTAGAGTGGAATTTCATATTAGACTTCATAATCCATTGGCAGATAAGACCAAATTTCCTATGGCTCTCACATATCAGTGGGAAGATATGGCAAGATTCCTAGGGCTCTTATTTATTGTTTTAGCTCATTTGTCTCAAGCAATCCATGCTTTCTATGCATTAGAAACTTGTAGAATGAATAATAGTTATGAATCTAAATGTCATAAAACCACCCAAATTAGCAGTCACGTGCCTCATCCAGTCTGCACCAGCAGGAATAGTGAATACATGCAATCCTCAATTATTGCCAATACAATTAAGTTGAACTCAATTTAACGTCAAGGCAGATTTGTTGGCCCAAGCCCAACTACATGATGTGAAGAAGGTCCTATATTTATTGCAAACAACGCATATATAGTTGACATCAAGGTATAGGAATTATGGCACATAATTAAGTTCCTGTGATGCCTGGTTCTTAATAAAACTTGGGCAATTATTATAACTTGATTGATATTTGAAAGAATTTGAAGGAAACCCTTAATTGAGTTAGTAATTCTATCACTTGCACGCCTCTAGGCCATTTGCTAATATACCAAAAAAAAAATTCTTTGGACAAGTAAATATAAGGTGGATGCATTTGACAACATACTAATTATTGAAAAGCAAACAAACTTTAGCATCTGATATAGCCTGTTTGCTCTTGGGCCTACTTAGGTATCTCATACACACACACATCATCTGAAATACCTGGATTACGTCGCAGCAATTTCTGGCACAAATCTTTGCAGTCCGAACTCAGATCCGTAATATCTAGAGGGAAATGCAATTCAGTTGATCTCATAATGTTCTGCAGCAACTGCACAGCACACAATATTGAAGTCAGTTGGATTAAGAAAATCCTAAAGGCATGAAGACTAGTTTAACCAAACTAAAAGCAATAAGGTAAGAATACTGCACACCATGTGAAACTGCCTTATGTAAAAAAGCGAAGCTAATCAAACCTGTATTTGATTGTTTCCAGTAAATGGAGTTTTTCCAGTAACGAGCTGAAATAAAATTGCACCAACGCTCCAGAGATCTGCCTGCGTATTCAGTTCAACGTTAATGAGAAGAAGTCGTGAAATCATTTGAGTAACTAAAAAAATGAAAAGAGCGAAAGTCACCTTTGCATCATACTTCTGAAGTTGCATTATCTCGGGTGCCATGTAAAGAGGCGAACCACACAAGGTTTCTGCAAGGCCTCTAGGTTGCAGAGATCTACAAAAGGAAAACTGAAATGTCTGAACATTGAAAAGTTTAAGAGAGATGATCTAGGGAAAACCCCCTCAATTGAGAGTCAGATGCAAGGTACATCCAAGTGATTTTTTTTTTTTTTATTCCACATTATGAAGTGTTTGAATGCCACAACCTCCCAATGTCATGTCTTGTCAACACATGTACTCCCAAGGTGAATCAAAGGGTATAGGTAACAAGCATGTGCTTAATCAGGGGGAAAAAAATCCTTGGACCAAGTGGCATTGCCTCTGCCCCAAAAGGGAATGAAGAGGTGAGGTCACAAGTTCAATCCAATGGTATTTATCTAAAAGGAAAAGAATTCAAATGGTTAAAATAAGATCTAATTGGGTACATCAAATTTTAGGAGCATTCCCTGACCACCAGAAACTAGAGTGCCAACGAAGGCTCTAAGTCTAAGCAAGGAAGGCACCTAAATCTAGGGGACATTAGGCACAATCTTATGAACTTCAAGCGTTACTTTAAAAAAACTTGTGGTTTTTTTGGACATAATAAAGAAAATTTTAGGTATAAAGCATTATCTTATTGGCAAAAAAAAAAAATCCATGGAAAAAGAGAGAAGAAAAAAAACTTCGCTCAAAACTAGGTCTTATGAATTGGCTTTGGTTCAAGGGAGGCTTCATGAGGTGCCATTGCATAGGGATGATCATGTTGAGTGGCTAATGGCTGCCAATAAAATCTTTAATTGTAGAAATACCTGGAATGCAATTTGCGACAAAAAGCCTTATGTCACCTGGTGGAGAATTGTGTGGTTTCCTAATGCTATTCCTATCTAAATCCTAAGCATGCAGTCATTTGTTGGCTTGCTTTGGAGGAATAAGCATACAAGAAAGCAAATACTTGCTAATTGGTGAATCAAGGGTCATTTGATGTGTTTACTGTAGAGGCAAAATTGAGTCTATTGAGCACCTTTATTTTGCATGATCCTTTTCTCATAGGAGCTGGCAAATGGTTCTAAAAAGTGCTTTTTCAATAGAAGACTTGGAGTAGTTTTCAGAAGTTGATTGAGAAGCTAGCCTGGGCTGCTGCATTATATCATATTTGCATGGATCGCAATTCAAGGATTCATAATGGCAAAGTGCAGTACGATAGCATGACTGAATTTATCACTTCAAAAAGATAATAATGACAACAATAATACTGAAAGGCTACCTCCCAGGAAGGAACATAACGTTGATTTTACCTTGCAAATCCAAAATCTGCAATCTTCAAAGTTGAATTTTTGTCATTCGTAGAAAGAAGGAGATTCTGTTCCACAAATGATACACATTACAAACGGATTGAAATGCATTGAAAACTGTCTGCAATGACAATATTACTACATATCAAACAATTCTTTTATAAATTGAACATTATACTACCCTAATTAATTATTATACATATAAACTAGAGCACATGTAATTTATCCATTTGGCAATTTCCAAGCCTTCTACAATGCTGTTGAACAACATACTCAACTAAACTAAACCATTACGCATGTACAAGTTTTGGTTGTTCATGGCTTTAGGAAGTGATTTTAAAAAAGGGAAAAAAAATTGTTGCATAAGCTTGCTTCCTGTCCAGAGAAATGAGAAATATATAGGTTTTCACATATTAATTAGAATTGGAACTTAAACAGGAAACAATCAACCAAACCTGTGGCTTTAAATCCCGATGTATAAGATTATTGTCACGAAGAATTTGTAGACCAGCAGCTGTAAAATACAAAACGTTCCAATATCAATGAATTACGAACTCACTGAAGATTCAAAAGATAGAAATGAAGAACAACCAGGAAAGCTCAAGACGTACCCAGCTGCAGCATGAATTGCTTTGCAGTGGCTTCTGGGACTCTTCCATGGCGTTGAAGGTATACGGAAAGATCACCCCCTCTGCAGTACTCCAATACAAGGTGTATTTTCCCAGGAACCTATATGAAGCAATATTAGACAAAACCTTTTTTTGAACCTGTTATAGACAGGTGACATTACTAGCTGAACAGACCTTCAAATATTTGATATTGCAGATAGATTCTAAATCAGGCCAAGTGATTTAAGACTGCAGTACTTTATAAAATGGACTCCATTAATGTAACTAAAATGACCATTAGTAAGCTCAAGCCCAATCAGGCCAAGACTTGAGCTTCACATGGCAATTGCAATTTTCTTAATAATCCATTGTTTTCCCAGCTCTTCAGTATTGGGTCGTTTGTATGTGTAGTTTAGTTGATTAAAAAAAACTAAGGAAACCGAACCCGGAAAAAAAATTAAATAAACAAACAAAAATGAATAATATCCATTTGTTTTGCTTTCCCACATATAAAATTATCAAGTCAAATAAACTAAAAGGCTGCATTACCCATGAATAGTCTTCTTAAGTATAAAAATTGAAATTTTATTTTCATATTTTTTTGACTTTTTCCTCTAATTTCCTCAACTTCTAAGCAAGTACAGAGAGCTATATCTCTGTCTAATTCATTCATTAGATTAACAACAACAAAAAAGATAGAGAGAAAAGTATACTATGGCAAACAAACAAAAACCCTGTGGAAAATCTTTTCCCTTCAAATTCCAACACGTCAACTATTCCTATAAAAAAAATCCTTACATAAATTCCCATCGAAACGAACAAAACCAAAGGTTTAAGCATATAAAAAAAAGCGCTTTAAAGCTTATTGCTTCATAACTAAACAATAGCAAACTTCAAAATTCTTTTTCCACTGCTTTCCTCAATTTTCTCACCAACCAAACAGTACCCAACCAAAAAAAAAAAAAATCAACGAACCTCAATGATATCGTGCAGGCGAATAATATTAGAGTGGTTAATCCGCTTGAGGATGAAGATCTCCGACATGAGAGACTCTTGCAATTTCTTGTTGAGTCGACCCGTAGCGATTTCCTTGATCGCTACCTCGGTTCCGTGAACTCGGTGCCTCGCGTGCCACACCACCGAGAACGACCCGGACCCGATTTGCTGACCCACCAAGTAGTCTCCGACCACTCTGCCCCTCCCTGTTCCCTGAGCCATTCTCGAAATTCAAACAACAAACCCTAGAATCCGGACCCGGAATTGAGCTCCGAATACAAAAACAACGGATCTTCTAGTATTTGACCCGAATTGATGAATGATTAGAGAGAGAGAGAGAGAGATAAAAGAGAATAGAAAAAGGAGAATGATTTGTATTTAATGCATGATTTTGATTATTAAATTACTATTGCTTCAAAAAAAAATTTAATTATTTTTTTCTTTTGATTTTGAAATTAATTGAGAATAGTAATTGTTGATTAGATAGCGTCTAAGTACAAGGTTGTCAGGGAACACAGAGAGAGTTTTGAAAGAAACATAAAGCATAGCGTAAACTAGCCTTACACAGAGGCAAAAAGGATTAAGCAATGTTAGCCTATGGTGGCTTGCACGGTTGCAATGTGTGTTTGCTGTGGTGGTTTGCAATCATTGGTCGATTTTTATCTCTTTTCTTTTTTTTGAAGTAAGTTCGATCACTGTGATTGGTTCGGAATAAACGAAAGCACCTTTTTCTCTTCTTTTTTTTGGGGTTTTTGAACGTTAAAAGGTTAAGGAGTCTTAGGTAATTGGAATTTTTTGTCACTTTGGGACCATTTTCTTTTTACAAAAAAAGTTTTCCAACGTTAATAGTATAAGTCTTATGGTTTATATAAAACAATGATGAGACTTTATACTTTGCCAAAATTAAAAGTCTTTTTTCTAATTTGAGTATGAATAGAATAATCTACTTTTAAAGAAGTTCCTTTCGCTATTATTTTTAGCAATAACATACTTTTTATATTAATTACTGAGAAGTGAATATGAGAATGTTTTGTTTTTAATTAATAATTATTTTCCATTAGAGGTTAAAATTTGGATAACTTTCCGATAGTACTGGTTCAAATTGGGAAAAATGCGATATGGAATTTTGATTTAAATTAAGATAGGTAGGAGATAAACTTTAACTTAAAATAATCATATCTTTGTATATTATTTTAATACTATGTTTCTAGATTCCTTTGCTAATCAAAACAAGTCTTAATAGTTTGATAAGCACATTTCACTTGAGGTGCAAAAATACCGTTTTTTTTGGTTGTTGAGAAACTCGTTTTCTAAAAGCTTTAAATCGAGATGGTTGAATTTTTGGCTAGCCGCCTATTTGCTTTTCTTTTATTTTATGATATCTTCTCTCTTTAGTCTTCATGCACCTACTTAATACATACCGGTTAAGCTTTACTACAGTGGTATTTGTATAATATTTAGTATCAGACTCAATGCAATTTTAGTTATATTTGAACTAAAAATATTCACTTTTATTACTTTAATTAATCTATTATTTGCAAATAGTTACATTGACTTCAATACTCTGAAAATACAATTTAAATGTATTAATAAAGGGATGATGACAGTTACCAAGTTTTAAGCGACGCCTGAAATCATAACAACTACCATCAAAGTGCAAGGAAATGATGAACTCATCCATTATTTACAGACAATTTATTTAACTTCAATACTCTGGAAATACAGTTTCAATGTATTAATATATGGATGATGTTAGTTACCAAATTTTAAGCAACGCCTAAAATTGATAACAAATGCCATCAAAGTGCAAGGAAATGATGACACAGAGAGAGAAGAAACTGTCAATTGTTGATAATAACTGTCAATAACTATCATAAACCTCAAGTACATATAGAGAAGAACAACTCATATAACAAACGACTGGTAAAATATCTGATAATTGAATAAGAAATTTGAACTTCAATCTCCGCCTATACCAAAAATAAATGAAAAACTTGATCTGGTAATAATGAGTACAATCATCAAAAGTAAACATCATAAATTAAAACTCTATTAGAAAAAAAATAATAATACTCAACATGGACTTCTTTCTTATTATATTATTGGCTTTCTAGTTTCAACTTGCAAGCTCATTGTAAAACGTCCGTGCAAGTGGTCCTCTTGTAAACATTAATATAATCAATATTAACACAAGTTGAAACTTGTAAACATTAATACAAGTTTCAACTTGTAATCTATCGTGTTCATGGAGTATTATTTGTTTACCTCGATAATCGAATTAGTGTAGGTCACCAACATCAGTGTTGATAGATTAAAGTTTCCATAATTGAGGTATTACCGAATCACATCCTCTCATAAGTAAAATCACAAGAATAAGATCTTAATAAAAGTCATTAATGCTTAAGAGAGGTCCTCAATAGATTGGCAATCACACTGATACAACTGCAACAACTCTACGTACATCGATATGTGAAAATTAATATAATCACAAACAAAACAAATTGACAACCACAGTGGGAGAAATGCAATTAACAACTTGGAGTATGGAAAATATAGAAGACGAGCTCTAAGGCTCATACCCAACAAGAGAACTAACTCAAAGTTTTGTTATAAACCAATGCCACTCTTGTCTCTTGGGAACATTGGCCAAAAAATTAGAATAGGTGCTCTAGACCATGCCATAAAACAAATGATAGGTAAAGTGGATGAAGAGCTAAAAATGACTTTACGAGGAGCTTTTGAAAAAGTATTGCACAAAATCATCCAAGTGCCTCATTTTACTTCCACCACATGTGAGGAAGAGAGTGACTATAACTTCGATGACTATTGATTTAATGCTCCTTCCACATATGAGGGGTAGAAAAGCCCATTAAGATACCTTGGAATCTCTCAAAATAAGGAAAATGTATACCTTATTACGAGTATATGCATTTTCTCACTCATAGTAGATGGGTCCCACTGATGAGTGGGACCCACCTACCGTGAGAGAGAAATATATATACCCGAAACACGGTATATTTTTTCCAAAATAAAATAGTAAAAGAAACTCCTAGAAATGAGACTTCTCACAATGAAGTTCCTTATATGCCACCACAAGTGCAACATAAAACAAAACTAGTAGAGGCCATAAAGGGAACGGCCACAATAATAAATGGAAGGACCACAAAATTAAGTGAAAGGGAATGGGAAAGGAAAATGTTTTGTTATATAATGGGTTATGTGATAGCCAAAAAAAAAAAAAAAAGTAACATGTGTCCAAGGGCCCTAATTATATGCATTACACATGACACATGACCCTTAGATATATGTTGCTTTTTTTGTACTGCCATATAAACCATTATACAGCAAAACTTTTCCCTAATGGCCTGTTTGGATGTTTAAAAAAGGAGGGGGAGTAGAGTAGAGGGAAGGGGAGTAATTCAATTACCTTGTTTGAGAGTTTTTTAATGAAGGAGGGGGAGGGGTTTGAAGGGGTTTCAACTACCTCCAACCCCCTCATTTTTAATTCCCTCAAATTGGAGAGATTTGGAGGGAGAGTAGAGCACATAAAATTATTGATAAAGTAAATTACCTAATTTACCCTTATTATATTTATAAAATTACAATGTTAAAAACAAGGGGAAGGGCTAATTACTCCCTTCCCCCTTACTAATTATAAAAACATCCAAATAAGGTGGAGGGTAATCATTCTCCTCTACTCTCCTCCCCACTACTCCCCTCCCCTCTACTCTCCTCCCTCTCTAAACTCCCAAACAGGCCATAAGTAAAATGGCCATGAGAATGCAAGGAAAGGCTATAAGAACGCAAGGGTAAGTCGTGAACCACAAGGAGGGGATGCACTTATGTCTTGATTTCAAGAAAATCCTAGTGTCTCTAGACCAGTGTGGCCGATACCGTACCCGTACTGGCCGTACCGGCCGGTACATACCGTACCGGTCAGTGCACCGGTACCAGTACACTTCTATATTGTACCGGAAAAAATACCGGCCGTACCGGCCTATTTTGGGCAATACCGGCCGGTACAGAAAAAAGCTTTTTTTTTTTTTTTTTGTAATTTTTGAATTTTTGTAAAGGCATAATGGTAACTTATTTACATTAACTTCTTAGTATTATTTGTTTTCTTAGTATGCAATGAACAACTAAGCTTTCTATTTTTTATATTGTGTTTTTTTTTCTTTTATTTGATACTAAAGTCTAAAACTATGAATAATTTGTTCTGAATTGAGGTAATATTTTATAATAAACTTTTATATTTACTATAATATAAGTGAAATATTATATGTTTATAAACATGGTTCTAGAGATTTTGGTATGTGTGTGTGTGTGTGTGTGTGTGTGTATATATATATATATATATATAAAATAGCGGTAAACCCGAAACGGTACACCGGTATTGACCAGTATCCGAAATATATCGTACCGGTGGCCAAACCGGTACAACCTCCGGTACGGTATTGACTTCCTTGCTCTAGACCCCTATATGCCCTAAGAGTGTTCCGCAGGGACGAGGAATACCTTACTATTGTCCATCTCCCACATGCACATGCACATGCCAAACCTCTTAATTATCCCCTTAAGGTCAAATAATACATGAACAGTTGCTAGGCTTAATTGAGCAGGCTTGTGGCCTAAGATACATAGAGCAACTAGGTACGTTATAGGCAATAGAATAGCCTAGTGGTTCATATATCTCCATTTGTTTCTAGTGACAATGACACAATAAAATGGAACACATTTCATGGTTTTACACTCCAGTTTGCGGAGTTGTTGAATTATGGATTTTGTGAACAAAGAAAATTTCCCAATTCTTTGACTAGACAAGCATTTGTATGGTACGACACAAACTTGCCCCCAAACTTTTCTATACTTGGGCAAAAATGGAAGAAAAATTCCAGACACTTTGCCCTGCATAAAAATGGGTGTATCAATGGTGGATTTAGCTCAATTAAAAACAAAGGAGTTGGATAAATTGTAGATGGTTCAAAAAAGAGTTAGAATGGGGTATTTAACAATTTTGCCAGAGGTAGAATATGTGAAGTTAGCTCAAGATGGTTTGGATTTCAAATTGAGGAAGTCTTTCCTCGATTTTATTTGGTCTATAATAAATACTATCTTCTAAACACGTGTGTATTCGTTCTTTTTTTTTTTTTTTTGTAAAAGTTAATAATTTTCATCTATATAAAACCAAAACCTCTGAAACTGTCACAATTTTCCACGTCTACACAATATTTAAATAAAATTATTATTTTATTTAAATAAAACTATTTTTGTTTAGTTCAAATTTAACAAAGAATGAAACTCTATCTCTCTACCAAATCCAACTTAAACTCAAATTCATCATTATTATTATTTTTGTTAAATCCAAACTTAACAAAGAGTGAAACTATATCTCTCTAATAAGTCAAACTTAAACTCAAACTCAAACATTGATATATATATATATATATATATATAACCGAAGCAAAAAACATAGACTAACGTAAAAAGAAAAATGCAATCAATTTACTTCAACTTTCTTCTTTGATTGATAAATTTATGTCGAATTTTTTTACATTGTTATTATTAGGGCTGTCCAAACAACCCGCAAGACCGACCCACCCGGCCAAACCGACCGGAACCGAACCGTCCGCCGCCCGATCCGACTACTCCGGCGGTCGGCGGCGGGTCCTCACTTTACAAAACCGATTCCGGCGGATCGGGTGCGGGTCTCTTCCTCCAATACCCGAGCCACCCGACCCGACCGCCATATATATGCTAGGTGATCTAAAATCTTCAGTTCTCACTCTCAACTCAGCTCTTCCTCTCACGATCTCTGCTACCCTTCGCCGATATGACTCGTCTTCGATCTATTCCTCTCCATCGTCGACCTATGCCTCTCCATCGTCGATCAGCGCTCTTCGTCGTCGACCTCCGCTCTTCGTCCCAGCTTGTTTCATCTCTTAGGTTCGTTTTGCTGTGGATTTGTGGATCTGTTTTCTGGGTTTTGTTCTTTGGATTTGTAGATGTTTTTTGGGTTTTTGTTCTTTGGATTTGTGAATCTGTTGTTTAGGTTTGTAGATCTGCTCTTTGGGTTGTAAATCTGTTGATTTTGTTCTTCAGGAATCAAACTTTAGTGTTTGATCTGTGTATTTCGGTCGAAATCAAAGCCGACCGCCGCCCGTCCGCTCCCCGATCCGACCCGACCGGTGGCTGTTCGCGGTCGGCGGCGGGTCTGAAAATTCTCCACCCGATCTGACCGGGTCGGTTGCGGGTTGGGCACAAACCCGACCCGGACCGACCCGTGGACAGCCCTAGTTATTATTAGTAAAATTTCAATTCAACGTATGTGGATATTTGTTTATATCTAAGATTTTCTTTCTATCTTATTCTTTTGTTATGTTTAAAATTGATTTTTTTTTTGAGTATTTGGGTTCTTCTCCATATTTATATGGACATTGCTTTCATGGGTTTGGTTTTTAGCTTGAAATTTCTACTAATTTTTTTTTATTTTTTATATTGTACATGGCAGATAAAGTATCTCTATTTTATTGGAGAAAAATCAAAGCTGCAACTTATGTCTTCCAGCTTAGGGAAAGATAAAATTTTATTTGGTATGTTATATATAAATTTGTTGAATTTGGTTGAAGTTTTTAGTCTTGGGGTTGATCTTAATTCTTCATCTTAAATACCTTTTATTTAGGTTCATGTGATTTTTTGTTTTCCTATTAAGAGCTATGATTTTTGTTTGATTAATTATTTGTTTGGATTAATTTCAATTAATTATTTGTTTGAATTCAACATAAAATATAATGGAATTAGGTATTATAATTTTGATATTGTTCCATATTTTGAATTGTCTATATTGTTATTACTATGAAAAAGTCATATTACTACTCAAATTTGAAACTCAGTGTGTTTTCCTCATATCATGGTCTTTGTTCATATATTTGCAGTTTATATTAGTTTTGAGTATGTGTGTGTATATAACTATTGAGAGTTTTGCTTTATTAATTTAAGAATTGTAAATTACTTTGTAGGTTTCGGTAATTATGCACTTGCAACTCAATAACGTTCAATGTTAAACAACACTTCTAAACTATGGAAAAGTATAGAAGTTAAATATTTCTTCATTTTTTAAAAAATAAACTATCTAGCTAGCACAATGTCTATTTACTCATTTTCGGATTTTTTTTCAAAGTCAATAATTTTTCCGTGCATCGCACAGGTTAGCGACTAGTTTATTATAATTCGAAATTTCTACGTTTTCTAATTACCTAGGGTTATGATTAGATTTAAATGAAAAAAATTATTTTATCCACAAATGCATAACACTCATCACACCATGAGTATTTTTATGATTGGAAAATATAGCAATCTCAAATTATTAACCTTCAGAAGAAAAAAAATAGAAAAGTTTCTGAACACGCCCATAAAATATAACTTACACATGAAGGATTTTTTTTTCCGAAGTGCTAAATCTGGGACTACAAATTTTACTTTAAAAAATTCTTACATAATAATATAAATAAAAAAACATTTGATGAAAGGAATTTATAAAACTACAAATGTTCAGCTGCAAGCATACTTCTAAGACCTCAAAGATAAAATCTGCAAAAAAAATAAAGAAGGAAGAGCCATTTAAAAAAAGAAAAAAAAAAGAAGAAGAAGAAGAAGTGACCTACCCAAACTCATCAGGAACCAACTGCCAAATCCTCGTCTTCTTTCTCGATGAACCACCATTTTTTTGGGTGCATGGTTGTATTTATAAAAAATAAAGCTTTGAGAAACCTAACGATAACAAACAAAAACTCATCGTATACCCAAAGCAACAAAACTAAGCACACAAATATTCAAGCATGACTGCATGAGTGATGAATCCTTAAAAAAATTAAAAAAAAAAAAAAAAGATTAAAAAGAGAGCATAATAACAGGGACCTTTCTCATTCTTTTGCCAGATCCTAACCATGATAGATTGTGGATTGTTTGTGGCAGGCTGGCCCTAGACATTTTGGGGCCTAAGGCGAGAACTAAAAATTTGGCATTTTTTATACCTATATATTAATTAAATTAATGTTTATTTAATATTTTTATATTATAATATATTTCATTTAAAATATATTTTTCTTGCCTTTTGAAATGCAAATTGACTAATTAAATTTTTGTATTCAAGTTCTTCTAACATCTCCTTTTCAATCAATAATATAGTTAATCCACTTAATCTTTCTTGGGATATTGTCAATCTTAGATATGATTTTATTAATTTTAATTTTGAAAAACTTCTTTCTGCAGAAGCTACTATAACAAGTATTGTTAGTAAAATCTTATAAGCAATGCATGTATTTGGGAATGAATTTAATTTTTTTATATAATTTAGTATGTCAATTGGAGTATAATCTTTTATTTGTAAAATTTCTTTTAAAATGTTTAACTCTGAAAATAAATCTAAACCATCAATATCATAATAAACATCATGATCATAATAAATCTAACTCTTCTAAATTATTTTGAAGTTCATTATCAAGATTTGTTGTATTGCAAAATTGAACATCATTGTTATCTTGCAATTGTATCATTTCATTATCTTCTAACTCTTTTTGGTGAATTTCTTGCCCATTTGTGATATTTTCATCTAAATTTTGTGTTATATTTTGTTTATTACTAATAACAAATTTATCCAATGATCCTTTTTGAGACTCAATTAATTTTTCTTTTTCTTTTTTTCTTTTTTTAAGTTTTTCATATCCAAATGCATATTTTCTAGTAGACATTTCTAATCAAACAATATATTTATAAAGACTAAAATAAAAAATAACTTTCAAGTGTAGAGCAAATGAGAAATAGAACCTGATTTATATAGAAAGTATTGTTGTAGTTTCACCGAACAATAACAAGTTTTTAACAATTTCAACCTGCATAAATAAAGACTTATTTAATATATTACCACTAACTAATATATATATATATATATATATATATATATATATATATATATATATATATATATAAACACAATATTAAAATTTAACAAAAAAAAAAAAAAAACACAAGCATAACAAAAATTTAAGCACAACTTTAACACTAGGCTTATTAATTTATAGTACCCACCCACAAAAAAACACAAAACATATCCTATTTATAATCCCAAAAAAAAGGGTTGAATCATTACAAATACGTTTGAATCATTGAAAAAATAAAAGGGTTGAATCATTAAAAAAACAAAAACTTAAAGGCCCAAAACTGTTACAAAACCAGCACCAGGGCCCAATCTCAATCTTATTACAAATTTACAAGAATACAAGTAGTGCCCAAACCGGAACCCAAATATTTATAATTTATACCTGAAGATGAAGTGAACGGCTGGTGAGTTCGTGAGTGGTGAGCAGTTGACTGATGAGTGATGAGGGAGGCGGAGAGCAGATTCGGAGAAAGAATGAGAAAGGCGGTGAGGTGGACTGATGAGGGAGGTGTCGAGGCAGTCCAGCCATCCAAGCTTACTGCCTTGCTTCAGTTCAGTTGCTTGAGCTGTTGCCTATTGAGCAGATGGGAAGTGATTCAAGTGAACAGTAGAGTGGAGAGAATCAGAGAAAATGAGAGACAGAGAGAGGCGGAGAGCAGAGAGAAAGATAAAATTTTTAGGGTCTGAATTATTTTATTTGTTTTGATTTGTGATTATTTTGTGGTTAATCTCTTAGACTGGATTTGTAGTTTATCTAGATGATTTTTGGTTTGTCCAGAGGATAACAATATTTAACTAGATTTACCAAAATTTTTGTTTTTTGGTTAAAAAGATATACCAGATTTTTGTAATTCATCTGATACTAATTTTTTTTTGTTTAAATCTAATACTAATTTTTTTTGGTTTAAATCTGATACTAAATTTTTTTTCCCTACTACCCCTTTTTTTAAAAAAAAAATTTGGGGGCCTCCCTTCCACTTGGGGGCCTTAGGCAATTGCCTAACTTGCCTAAGGGAAGGGCTGGCCTACTTTGTGGTGGTAAGACCGAGTTTAGTAACCCACCTAGTGTAATTTTGTGCATAATGGAATCTTGTTTCTATTTTTTATTTTTCAAAAAGTTATCTTTAAAAATAAAATTAAGAAGAAAATTGCCTCAAATTGATGTGCTAAATTTTACAAAAAATGAGGTAAATGTGTAGATGTGTATGTGGAAATGGAATAAGCAGTTGGTATTTAAATAAAAAAAAAAGTTAGTTTTTTTTTTTCTTTTCTTTTATAGTAGAGGTTTTTCTATTTTTTGAGTAAAAGTTAATAATTTGCATCTATTATAAATTGGGATTACTACATTTTTAATTACAAAAATACCTAGAAGTGCAATGAGTATTATGCATGGAAAAATGTTAATAATTTTAATATTTGGTACAAACACATAACACTCATCACACTCCTAGGTATTTTTGTTATTGAAAAATGTAGTAATCCCAATTTATAATAGATGCAAATTATTAACTTTTATCCAAAAAATAGAAAAGCATCTGAGCATGCGCGTGAGTGCGTGCTCAGAGGCTAGATTCTTTTAAAGAGGTTAAGCCAACATAGTAGGAGGTAAATCATCTGTGCCTTTTTTAAAATATTAATATATATATATATATATATATATATATATATATATATATATATATCTATATCTAGATTTAGGATTTTGAAATTTATAGTTTTACTCATTTGACCCTAATCATTACAATTTTTTTTTCTTCTTCTATACTACTATTTAAAAGGCTTCTTTTGTTTGGAATGAACAATTCTGTGGTAAAAAAAAAAATCCTACACTTTTAATTTAAGTAAAGATAAAACTTGGGGATAACTAAGTAAAAATGCATCTCTAACTTTGAGTAAATCAGTGTCTACAAAATAAGATTGCTTTGTATTCAAAGATTTAAATTGCTCTAACTTCTCATATACCTTCAATCACTCTGAATGCTAAGCCCACGTTTTCAAGACTTCCCCCCTTTATCAAGACTTAACCGTTTGTTTTTATTTTTTATTTTTTATTTGTAGTTTCCTTACTCCTAATCTCACGTTTTTTGTTTTTATTTTTTCAAATATTTTCTTCGTTATTTTGAATAAAAAAACACTCATATATAAAACTATTATTATAACTTCCCATCCATAAATTTAGGCACTACCATATATCTTTATTTTTTTCTAAACTGCAACCCAGTTGCCAAAACAAAACATAAATAAATGTCTTATCTTCCCCTCCATCTTTCTCTTCGATGTATAAGCAAATGTAATTTACTTAATACTCAATATTTTTTTATGTTTTCTTGCTCATGTGTTTGTATTCATTCTTACTCACATGTTTGTATGTTGGCAAAACTACATTGTTGGTCCTTAAAGTTTCTCTGTGAGTGCAATCAGTCTCTCAAGTTTTAAGTGAGCTCTATTAGGCCCTAAGTTTTAAAAATGAGTTGTATTAGTCCTTCTATTAACTTCGGTTAGTTTTTTTATTACTTTTGTGTCTAATAGAACAATGACATGTCAATTTTTAAGTGACATGTCAATTTTTAAGTGACATGACATATTTTTTATTATTTAAAAATTACACATAATCACCAACTCACAATCAAAATTGTCAAACTCTTTTTTCCGATTAGACTTATTCCAATCCCCAAACAACCCAAATCCTTTTAACCAGAACCTCCATACCAACCTCCCCAGCAATTCCAAATATTGAGCCACAACCATTGCAGACTTCATAGCAAAATCCAAATCTTATTACCAAACTCCATAACTCCTGACAAAAACTACAACGACCTAATGATCCTCTACAAGCAACATAATAGAATCAGATCTATACAAAGAATAGATCGGCTTCAAAAAGCATTGATATTCTCCTCAACTTCTTTATTGCCAAAGAATGGGTTGACTTCATTGTTCAGACCCATAAAAACAACATAAAAAATCCATATTTATATAAAAGAAACCATTTTTTCCAATTTTAATATTTGATTTGAACCAACTGTATATAATAGAAAAAAAAATGTTTCAAGATTCCATAAGCCTGCATAATTGAAAGAGTCTAACACTTGGATCTTTACAAATAGCTAGTAAAAATATATAAATAAAATAACCAAATCAACTTTCTTCTTGAAACGTTTGAGATTTTGAGTAAAACACCTACAGCCACAACCATTGCAGACTTTGTAGCAAAATCCAAATGTTATTACCAAACTCCACAACTCTTGACAAAAGCTACAACGACCCCATAATGATCCTCTACAAGCAACATAATAGATCCAAATCTATACAAAGAATGGATTGACTTCAAAAAGCATTGATAGTCTCCTCTACTTCGTCATTACCAAAGAATGGGTTGACTTCATTGTTCAAACCTATAGCTAATTACATAGAAGATCCATATTATATAAAAGAAACCATTTTTTCCCAATTTTAATATTTTATTTGAACCAAGTGTATATAATAGAAAAAAAAAATGTTTCAAGATTCCATAGGCCTGCATAATTGAAAGAGTCTAACACTTGGATCTTTACAAATAGCTAGTAAGAATATATAAATAAAATAACCAAATCAACTTTCTTCTTGAAACGTTTGAGATTTTGAGTAAAACACCTATATAGAATTTTCTTCTTGACCCAGTTGATTTGTCAATATTTGTTGTCATCGTGGAGACCAACGTGAGATTTTTACTTCATGATGAGGTCTACGGTAGTCGTGGCTTGGTTGTTGCTATTACAATGGAGGTTGACGTTGCAATTTAAGGGAAAGGGATTTGGGTTATTTGGGGATTGAGATAAGTCTAATTTGTTAAAACTTTTTTTGACAAGTCAAATTATGAGTTGGTGGTCATGTGTAAATTTTTAATAATAAAAAATATGCCACATCACTTAAAAGTTGACACATCATTGTTTTGTTAGACACATAAGTAATAAAACTAGTAAAGTTAATCGAAGGACCAATAATGCTCATTTTTTATACTTAAGGGACTAATAATGCTTGTGGGGGACGAGGATCCAAAACAATTGGTAAGATAGGTAAGGGCATTCCTGAGGAATTAGACCTCAGGAATTATTGGCAAGATGTCCTCATAAGGTTCCCACCTAACTCATGCAGAGGTAAAGAGGCCATAGTCGGCGAGGGCTTCGAGGATGCCTATTCAACCTAGGAAAGTCAAGAGTCAGAGCTAGAGGGAACATAGTGCAAACTGAGGGTGAAAAAGAGTGACTCGGCATTGAGCAAGAAAAAGAAGAAAGAGGAAGGACAAAGAAGCGATCCCCTCCGCATTAAATGCACTGCAATTACTTAGTTGACTGCATTAATGGAGAAATGACCATGAACAGTGCCCATACAGCTCATACCTTAGTGTAGAAACCTTCTAGCATGGCCTTGATGTGACAAGTATCAAGAAAGCTAAATCCTAACCCTCCAAATGTAGAATCCAGATACATTTTTGGCTAACTATATAAAGTAAAGAAGCACCTGGATCAGGAGAGGAATTTTGGGTGAAGAGAATTTGTTAGAAGAAGGACAACTACATTGTAACCACATCCTTAGACTAAACCTGGGGACGAATACTTAGCCATTCCAAGGCTTTCCCCAATTGAATATACTCATATCCCTCTTAAGATCAGTATGCCTGCCATTATTTTTCTTAAAGTGGGTATTCAAAGGTTGGCCTAGCATCCCATTCTCTTAAAATAGATTGTTCAAGAAAAAAGTAACGTGTCAAAACTCGTCAGTTCCGTTAGTGCTACTTTTTGTGTTGCCACAATGTTCACTTGAAACTTGAGGAACCAATTACGCTCATAGGGTAAATTTCAGGAACTAACGTTGTAGTTTTGCCTTTGTATGTTTGTCTTTATTTTACACAAGTTTATATATAGTTTTGAAAAGATTTTCCTTAACTCTCTTTATGTGTTCAAACTTGAAAGTATGGTCTTCTACCTTAGAATTTGTGTATATTCAAATGGTCATTTTGTATTTAAAAATACAAATAGTTTTTTAATTAAAAAAAGAGCCTTTTTTTTTTATGGGAAAAAAGACCTTTGAACACATGCAAATTAGAATTTGTTGTTATCTCATACATGGAAAACCTCTTAAATAATAGTATATATATAGATGAATAGATGCTTCAAATTGAAACAATCATATAAATTTGGGAGTTTTATTAACAAAATTAAATACTAGACTTAGAATATAATTTGGCACAAATTGTGGACTTTTTATGTAATTTATCCAAAAATAATCAGGAATAATTAATTTTTATTAAAAACAAGTCATAGTTTCAACTCTTCAAGTAAGCCTTATAGGGGAAATCAGAACACAAAGCGTCTGGGTGGTGTAGTCGGTTATCACGCTAGTCTCACACACTAGAGGTCCCCGGTTCGAACCCGGGCTCAGACATCCCTCTTCTAACATATTATCTTTTTTTCAATTTTCCCTCAGGCTCCCCCATCACATTTTCCTTTTCCCCTCGGTCTTAAAGTAAAAACTTCCGTTGTTGTGTTCACCAATGTAATTCACAAAAACGAAAAACCATTTCCTTCCCTCGACGCTTCCTGAAAATATCCCATTTCCTCTTCTTTATCACATACACAAAACATCTTCCAAACCCCTCTCTATTCCTTTCTTGCTCTCTCTATCTCTAACTTTCCATTTCCCAGGAGGACTCTCTACTTGTTTGGCTTCGTGTTTTTGCTATTCTAGGGTTTTGCACTGAACCAGAATCGACTCGATGGATTGGGGCAACGTCACAGCGGAGGATCTGATCGACGCTCTCCGCGAGGTTGACTGGTCATCGCCGCCGCGTCCTCTCTCCGAATTCTTCTCCCGATTCACCATCCCCAGATCTTACGCCAAATGGAGTAGCCGCCTCAAATGCAATCTCTACTAGTATGATCATTTTCTTTCCATTCAATCTCAGTTTTGTTTAACTCTATCACCTCGCTGCCTTGATTTTTTTCCATTGTGCGTGAATTGAATAGGTTTTGATCGTAATCGTCAATTTCTTTGTTTTCTGAGGTCCCGATAAGCATGCATGATAGTTTTATAAAATTTCAATAATACCTAGCTGAATTAGGGCCAATAGTTATATAACGCTTAGTGAAGTCTATTTTTGCCTTACAAATAGTATGTTACTTAGTAATAAGAAGCTTCTGAGTGCTTTATATAATCTTCTATGATCGTAAATTGTGCGTTTTTTGATTACTGAAAAGTGAAAAGAGTGACAAAAATTGGCTTTGAATGTACGATAGGCTCGGTTGTGTGGAGGGGTTTGGTTTTGTTAGATGACAGATAATGCATTCGTCCGTATTTGTTTTATTAGTGTTTTATCTTAATATGAAAATTTGTATTTGCAGCTACCGAACCAACTACTTCATTTTGATCACTGTCATTCTCGGTAAGTGAACAAAAGGGCTTCAAAAATCCTCATTTTTCATTATAAATATGTGAACTTGTGTGTGTGTGTGTGTGTACACTTCGCCTTTTAATATTTGAATTATGAATTGTAGGATTGGGTTTTATCCGGAGGCCACTTGCTATTGTAGCTGCTTTTTTGACAGCACTTAGCATTGCTTTCTTGAACGATAGGTACGCCGTTGTATGTAAAAGTGTGTGTGTGTGTGTGTGTTTTCGTGCTTGCTTTTGCATGCATGTCTAAGTAGTATGTACTTTTGTGCGTTTGTGTTGCAGCTTTGCGGGAACTTTTAGTGAGAAGGCAACAAGAACCGTGAGACAATTCTCTCCACATTTAGCTGCGAAGATGAGGCCTCCTCTTACGTAAGTGTGTCTGTTTATTATGTGCCTGCAATGTGCCCAGTGATGTTGCTGAAATAATTTGTAATTTTTTACTGCCAGGCCTGTTATTCGTGGACGTCCATCAGCTAAAAGAGCAATATATATTTGTGGCCGGCCTCGTTGGGTGTTTGTTTTTATATTCGCTACTGGTATATGAATTATGATTTGAACGCTTCATTTTAATATTTTCTGTATATGTTGAGAGTAGCATAAACCATATCTCACTATATGACTTATATTAGTTATTTAAATTTTTACTCATTTTCCCTTCTCCTTTTTCTGTAGTGAGTTTCATCCTCTGGTTTGTTTCTTGTGGTCTCTTAACTGTTCTATGGGCTCTGGCCATTGGGCTTCTTGGTATGTTTCATGCTGCAAATCTCACACGTTTTTTTCTTGTCATTTTGTGTGTTTTGTGGTTAACTCTCTCTCTTTCTCTCAGTCACTATCCTGCATGCAAGTTTTAGAACACCTAATCTGAAAGCACGTTTGAATACATTCCGTGAAGAATTTCGTGCGGTATGGCGCAATTATAGTGAGCTGTAGCCTACATGAACTTAGCTGGATGTGAGTAAAACTTTCCCTGGACTTTACATATGGTTCACTTCTTACCATTCACTGTGTCTTTATATAATGAGGTTCACTCACTTATTTGTGCTATGCCTTTCTAGTTTTCAGCTGTGGATGTTCTTCTAAATTTCTATATCTTGATTTTACAGAAAATTCAAAATAGCATCTCCATTAGGGCCTAAAATTTTTTGGGGCACTATGCACTCGCATAAGTGAAACCAGGGGTTGATTTTTGGATCGCTGATAAATTTATCTGTATCGTAATATAAAATTTTTTGGTTTTACTACCATGATAGATTTAAGGCATTAATGCCAGTGGGCCTAGCTTGAAATACATATCCTCCCTTTGCAAGAGCAAGGTGAAGGGTGAGGTCATGGGTTCAAGACCTACTAGATGTGGTGTAACTTACTAATAAAAAAATTAGTAATATATATATATATATGTATGTATGTATGTATGTATGTATAAAACTGAGGATAGTTCTATCTTCCTTATTTAGCACATATAATAATTGTAATTTTGGGTTTGCTTTGCTTTTCTTTTCTAGGTGAAAAGAAGGGGTGGGGTGTTTGGATTTTTGGTTTGGTTTGATTTCTCATATGTACTTTTGCGAGTCTCTGTGCGTTTGCGTGATTGTACTCTTCTTCCTGAATTGTGGCCACTTTAAGTTTGAAGATGATCGAACCTAAAATATTAGATGATACAATATAATAAAATATGAAGTAAATGTTAATGCAGGTGAAATAAAACTTGAGTGATCTTATGAATGATTTTAGATCCTTTTAGACTATAACAGATTATTTATAGAATTAAGTAATATTCAGACTGCCCCATACCCCCAGTTGGTGTAGCATTTTGGCGTGAAGTGGTTGTGGTTCACCAAGTGCCTTCAAGAGTACAGGCGAGTTCCTTAGTTGGGAATGAGATGAGACTAAGATTTATTTCTGTTGTCCATCAAAACCTAGGTTTCTTAGAGGGAAACAGAGGTAAAGCCTATTTAGGGCGTTAAAATAAATAAAACCCTAGAGTTTTTTAAGGAACTAACAAGCCAAAGGGAACATTTGTAATATTGGAACAATTATAAAAATCTCCTAGAGGTTTATTCAACATACACGTTAATCCTTATCTCTTCAAAACTTATATTTCCATCTTTATCAAAATTGTCAAATAGACTGTTTTAATAAAAACTCCAACTTCAAAAATAGAAAAACATAAATATCCTATACATTTATCTATTTATTTTTTTTAAAAAGAAGGGTTCAAGTGTCTCTCAATCTCATGTTCATTTTTTTTCCATTGTGTTTTATTTATAAAATTATAATAAGGATGAAGTTTAATTTCATTCTCTAGACACCTAATGCTATTTTTTGTGCATGTTCTTGGCACCTTTTAAACAACGTTGTTGGTCCAATGATGGTACTAAATTTACTTATATATATATATATAAATAAATATAAAAATAATGGTACTAAATTTTGATTAAGGTGCTAACGGTATTGAGTTTTGGTGCTCCTTAACTTAAGCTAGATGCCTTAATACCCTTAGCAACTGAAGTTTAATTTCATTCTCTAGACACCTAATGCTATTTTTTGTGCATGTTCTTGGCACCTTTTTTACAACGTTGTTGGTCCAATGATGGTACTAAATTTACTTATATATATATATATAAATAAATAAATATAAAAATAATGGTACTAAATTTTGATTAAGGTGCTAATGGTATTGAGTTTTGGTGCTCCTTAACTTAAGCTAGATGCCTTAATACCCTTAGCAACTGAATGTAATGTGTTTATAGGTTGTAAAAAATTTACTATATTAATATTGTTATTTTGTAGCAGAAATGACTTACCGTAAGCAAGTAATTCACTTGGGTATGACATGTTGCAGTGATAAGTGTAAGGAAACACATTTCTAAATTGTTAAGGTATTTTGGGGGTTTACTTAAATCATTAGTTAGGTGGTAGCGTACGTTAACAGTTTGTTATAGTTAACGGAATAAGGTAAGTGTAAGAAAAAGCATATATTGAAGGAGAAAACTAGCGGATTTTGAAACTAAATGGACCAGAGTGTAAATTCTTTATGTGTTTGCTATGATAAAGTAATTCACACATGTTATACTAGTAGGATCGAACTTGCGGCATCATGCCACCATTAAGGGTTGAATGCCTGTAGGGTTATAACCTATTTCAACCAAAATGTAAATCCTAATAATCCTCAGGGAGGCTTTTCTTAGCTTTTCCAATTAAATTGAAGAATAGCTATCTTACTATGATGTTATTATCTTCTACTTATATTCATCAAAAAGGGAGGATGAAACCCTAAAATCCTAGAAACAATTCTGCATGACCCTTAATTTGGACTAATCCTAGCCATGCATACTAAAGATAAACCAAAAAGACTAAAATAAATAAGGCTGCTGCAATACTGCATTAATAATACCCGTGCACGGTATTGCTAAAGTTCCTGTAAACAATTTTTTCTCCCCTCAAATTTGTCTTACATTAGTTCTCTCCGTGTTGGAGAAAATTTGGCCTCGTGTTTGGCTTCAAATCTTCCATGGTTTGTCAGTATCCCAAATACTCCTTGCCATCCTTTCTTTCTTCGTCCTCTTGAACAATTGAGAAATAAATCTCCGGCCTTAATATGCTAATAAGAAATTGTGCACTATAACCTTTTGCTATAAACTGTTCTTTAGCTTTCAACATGTGCAATAAATCACAAGGGACAAATTACCATCATCTTGCATATTTTAAAAAAATTGGCAATTTCATCCTTGCATTTTTTTAAATATTTCTGAATCAAACCTTGTTCTATGAAATCTTCAAATATGATCAAATATCATCTCTCTAGCATCATAAGAATAAAGCATATCATCATCCACTATCATATTCATAGGCAATATACTAAAGTATTCATCTATTAAAGGTAAATAATCAATCTTCATTGAAATTGGCCTTCTTGAAATTTGATCAAACATTAGTGATGTATTCCTAGTAATATGTGTGTCCGAATCTTCCATGTCCAAATGAACACTCTTAGGACTTAGACCGATCACTTGCATCGTAGATTGGAGGAAATTCCAATTCATCGAACGTTCTTCAATTTTTAATCCTCCATTCCACCTTGTGCTGCGCATTGTACAAGTCCAGCATCAGCAGAGAAGTTTCCTTCACTAAATCATAATGGTTTGCAGTTGCCTGCTTAAATCACCATCTGAGCTTCCAACTTGTCAAGCGCGCTTAGATAAGAGTATAGGAGTGGCTGAGATAGATTTTGGATTATGTGCAGTTTGAGGCAGGGGATGGTGACTGTGTGAGGTTTTTGCATGACAAGAGTGAAAATCAATCTTTGAAAGAGTAGAATTTCATGAGTGGCTGGGATAGTTTTTGTCACCACTCATAAATCATGGCATCCAGTATAAAATTTAATCCTTATGGTGACTTTTGACACACTAAGGGTCCGTTTGGGATTCGCTTATTTTGTTGAAACTGAAAATTTTTTTAACTTTTTGCTGAAAGTTCTATAGATAAAGGTAAAAGTTAGCTGAAATAGTACAGTGAGACTCATGAATAGTATCAAAAAGTGCAGTGAGACCCATGAATAGTAGTAAAAATAATCTGAATAGTAAATAAGTTGACAAAAATAATCTTTGCCAAACGGACATTAAATGTTGGTGGCAATATAATTTATGCTTATAATTACTATTTTCCTTACCTTAAAAAAAAAAAAAAAATCTTTTTTCATTACCTTATACATTTTTTATTACATTCCATTCTTCTACTGATTAAATTCATCTTGGGGAAACTTGCTATTGGTGGTAGTAATGTTGTTTGTAGTTATGCTTCATTTAAAAGTTGTGTTCTCACTCATTTGTTTTCTGTTCAGAGATTGTTCAATTCTGCAGCTCATACAGGTTATTCTTAAATTGGGCTTAGCTGCTGCTGCTTTTGGTATAAAATAATCTCTTTTGGCTGGACTGGGATTCGTAGGTGATGCGATTCTATGCATATCACCAAGAAGTTGTAAATGGTCAGGAACTCTTCTTGTTTCTGTAAAGCAAACTGTTTCCATTTGTTATCCATATGTAGAAGAAACCTTGGAGCATTTACATTCAGTAAAGCATAAACATTGCCAGAATACTGGGGCACACTTTAAATGCCCCCTAGTTGTTAGAGAATTCTATGTTGTTTAATAGAAGTTTGCCAATTGCCTATATGGGATGTGATATTTTTCAGTTTCACTTTTTCCTGATCGTTTTGTTATTTGGTTTTTACATCCTATATCACTTGTCAAATTTCCGCATGCTGACCAGGAGCTGCTTAGCTGAGGTGGTTTCTATGTTTTGGTTCTTACGCGTGTTGGGCAAATGGATGTTTTGGTTTGTTTAGTGTAAAACTAGTTTCAGAAAATGTTTTGGTACCATTGGAGTTTGTACATCGCAGGAGTACAAGTTTGCTGAGACTGAAATTGAAAGGCTGTACCTGGAAGAAGAGAGCCATATTTAACCTGGATTTTGCCTTCATTTAAGATGGATAAATTCCTTGCTCTAGGGCATGAGGTATTTAATTTGAAAGGTTTCTTATGTGGTTAGGACTTAGAAGCATGAAAAAAGGATGGAAAATGTTGGAAGATAGAAAATTTTTATTTTTATTTCGTGTGTTTGATAGGAGTGAAAAAAAAGTGAAAAGCTCAAAATTAAATTACTACTAGTATAAGTATTATTCGTGCACGGCTTGATGAAGATTCATAAGCTCAAAATTTTTAATAATAGACTTTTAGTTTAAATAGAATATAAATTTTTTTTTAAATTAAGATGGTTTTCTTTAAGAAAAAAAAAAAAAGTGGGTTGTTGTGTGAGATTTAAATTTAGAAATCTTTTTATAATAAACTTTTAGTTTGAATAGAATTTAAAAATTCTTGAAATTTAAATGATAAAGTTTTATTTAAATTAAATAATTGTTAAATATTATCCCTTAATTGAGGAAATGTGTCTTTAAGACAAATATCCATTAATTAATGAGAGTAGCCCTTTGATGTAGTTTTTAAACTCAACTTTTATTATATAGTATATGATTAAGTCATCGTAATTTGAAACTAGTTAATATCGAAATAAGGATAATAAGTAATAACATGTTTTTCATCTCATTTTGGGTGTATAAATTTTGATGGGCCTTAAGGGTGTGTTTGTTTGGAGGTGAAATAAGAGAAATTATAAGGTCCTCATGGTGGACAAGTGATGTGGTTCACTGTTCCAGTAAAAGACTTTCACTTGTTTAAAATTGTGGAGTTTTAAATAAAAACTGAATACTGACTTAGCAAATTTAAATATGTGAGAGTTTTTTACTGGAATGGTGGACAAATGACGTGGTCTACCATGAGGACCATATAATTTCTCGTGAAATAGGATGGATGAAAAACTTTGGAGAGAAAATGAGAAATAAAACTTTTTCGAAGTGTGTTTGGTTAGATAGGGAGGAAAGAAAATAAATGGTAGGGCGTAGGTGTTTCCTTCCCAGGCCTACCAAAAAGTTCTCTCTCCAAAATTAAGAAAAAATTGAAGGAAGAAAATGAGGTTGTTTAATGGACCAAAATACCCATGTGTACTTGCAGTACATCTTCCCTTGACATTTCTTTTCCATCCTCCCACATTGCCTTTTTTTTTTTATTATTGTTATTTTTATTTTTGCGTTGCTTTTTTTTTTTTTGGGTTATTTGTTGTTTTTTTAATTTTAATTGGGCATCATTTTTAACCAGGGTTAAAGGAATCTTCTATTTTTTTTCTTTTTTCTATCCAACCAATCAAACAAATCCTAAGTTTGCAACAAAGCAGTGGGGGATCATTGTAGAATTGTGGTGGTGGGAAGCTACAGATTCCGTTGAAACTTTTGATGGGGAATTGATTTCAGATTTGTTGACGTGAGGAATATGAATACCCATTTTACGCGTTAAGACTTAAGAGTATACAAGTAAACAATGTTAAGGTTTCTTGCCACCTGTGGTCAACTCATTTAGCAAGTCAAGGGGGGAGATTACTTAAAGCCCTGGGAAGCCTATGTGCCCAAAGGCATCGACATAATTTCAATTTCTGGGAACCATAGTATGTTTTTCATTTTTGTTTAGTTTATTCAGGTCAGATCATAATCAATGTTTTCTTTTTTGGTGATCTTGGTATGATTCCGCTAATAAAAGTAACCTTTTTTTCTTTTTCATTTTGCAATAGATTTTTTTTTTTTTTTTTCTACGCGGTTTAACATGCCACCAATGTGCCGACTTGCACTGTTAAAGATAAAAAGTGGCTAGTACAGTACCAACCCAACCAACCACCCAACCACAATCGCACTTCATGATGGATGATGCTCTACCTCAACTAAACAATTGCTTCCTCTGCTTAATAGTGATTACTTTTAAAAATAAAAAAAAACTCTTTTACATTTTAAATCTTTTGGCAATGCTTATTCTGATTACCTTACCTTGCCTTCCCAGTCCAAGCAACAAAAGCACAAACACAAAATTCTTTCACTTTTTCTTTACTCTACCCTCTTTTTCTTTCATCTTACTCCGTTCCAAATATATCATTATAGAATTTTGTGGTGATAGAATCACAACCACAATTGCACAGTTAGTGTCGAGCGTCTAAGCTTCAAATCTAACCGAGACTTATTCATAAATAAAAATAAAAAATCCAACTGAGATGTCAGATATTATGGTAGCAAAATATTAAATATCTCCTCCATATGTTGTATTTTTCGGGTGGAGCAATCATTTCTCCAGGTGTCCCATATTCACATTTTGGCCTGTTGCTACAGCTTCATATGGTTAAGATATAATTTTAGGTCAACAGATCAATTAAAAAAAAATCAGCAAAAAAGAATTTCAAGAAATATTTTATCATAATTTGATGACATGTACGACTGTAATTGATAAACTATCACTATTTTTTCCCATAATTCATAATCGCACATATAAGATTGTGACAAAAATTATTACACAAAAGTTGTATCTATGGACTTTCTCTTTTATTTATTTGTTTATTTTTTTAAAATTGACTTTCTCTTAATTTATCTTTCGTATATAGTCTATAAATTGATGGGTACAAAGTTCAAATACGTGAAGCAATTAATAAAATCAAATGGAAACTTTTTGGAACATATCTTTGATGTAATCGACCCATTTTAATTGGAAAGCCTCGTGCTTCATCTGATTACATTTGCATGTGGTTCATGTTACGCATAAGGAGCATCTGGCCCTCGCATAAAATAAAGAGAGCATTACAAACGAAAAAAAAAAAAAAAAAAATACAAATTACAAAAAGTTCCCAATTGAGGTATTCTTTTTTATTATATTACAGTATTTATTTAGCGTCCACAGTTAACACCGTAATAATATTATTATTATATATGGTTGTAATGAACGTGACTCATAATATAAGACCCCCACATAATACATAAATTTTGTGTGGCATTCAAAGATTAAGAGTTATCATATCTACTAAATTCACAGGCTGGCCCATGTTAATTAGGCCTCTTTCAAGCTCAACACATGTGCTCCGCTAATCATATTTCTCTCTAGTTTTATAGCATCATTCATTTCTCTCCCTCTAAAAGAGCCAATAGATAACCATTTATTCCACACTAGCTGTTTTAGCACTGAGATGATTGGCATCAAACTAGTTTTTGCCTTAAGACAATGAGAGGAAAAAGGAAAAGTACTTCACAACAAGAACAAGTGGCGGAGCAAAAGGCAGGTGAAGAACTGAAGATGGAGAATTATATGAACTGGGCACAAGCTTTAGCCTCAGCATGGGGCTTCATGTTGCTACTGGGTCTCATGTGTTGTTGCCTCAGCATCAAACCTCGACAACAAGGCGATACCAGCAGTGGCAATGGAAGTTGCTCTTGTGATGGTGGAGTTTGATTAAAGATTTGATTTTTCATATACTTTTTTGGCTAGCTAGGAACCTAGCCTGTTTGATTAATGCTGTATAGAACATTATTATTAGTTTTAGTGTGTATTTTTTTAAAGACAAGCAGCATATACCATAGGATTTTTCAATGTTAATTTCTTGTAGTTAGTGGGATTTTATATGATTGTTTATATGTTTCATTAATCGTTCTTCTCCCTGATAATTTATACATTTTTTTTCTTAAACTTGTGCCTCTAAATCTGATGGAGTCTGTGCAGTAACATTAAGGAAATTAACTTTCTGTTGCTAAGTTGAGGAGAGACTATTTGATTTCTTGCTCTTGAGATCCATGAAGTTGGAGAAAATTCCTAATACAATTGTTGTGTGTGTGTGTATGGCTTCAGTTATTGTGCTGACATTCGGATATTCATGATTTTTTTCTTTGGTAAGAAACGGTCCGTGTGAGTTCCGGAAAATTATTCCCCACTCTTCTTTGAAATATTCCGAAAAAACAATGAAACCAGACAACATTAGAGCATTCACGTTATTCTATCACATCTTATTTTACCGTCTCAAAAAACTACATTATCAATTATACTATACCATTTTACAATACTCTCAGTATTTCAACTTCTATTTTACAATATAACACATTAAAATAATATTTTTACACAATAAAATAATATATCCCAAAACCTAAATAAAAATAAAAACAAAAACCCAAAAACCTCATAGAGAGGAATTGAATAAAATATTAAATTTTTTTTTTAATTGAGCTACAGTGCAATCCTACCTTTAGAATTGCACTGTAGCACTATTGCAAATTTTTTTGCAATAATTTATTTTTACAAGTCTAGATGAAGCTTGATTTTTGTGTAAAAATGGTAAAATTTGTCAATATATGACATATAGCTGTGCCGATGCAAATGCTCTTACAATACAAATCTTCTTTTTATATTTTTATTTTTAGTAGAGCAGTCATAGTTACGCATGCACATCAGCTGGAAAAAACAATTATGAGCTAACAATGGTAATTTATTACGTAGTACAAATATTTTCTTCAAATTAAGAGGAATTTTCTCTGATTAATTATGTGAAGATTTATAAAATTATTTACATGTATTATTTAAAAGTTAGTTTAACTAGTAAAGTTTTTTTTTTTTTTTTTTTTTTTTTTTTTTTTTGTAATTGAATAAAAAATTTGGAGTTTGGTTCTAGCTTAAAAAAAAATTAAAAATAAAAAAAGTCATGTGACTCATTAAATAGATTTTTAACTAAAAATACATGTGAATAATTTTATTAGTTAGTAATGGATTGGACAAATTTTCTTTAAACCAGTTTATTGGAGGTAAATTTTTTCCTATTGCATGCGTTTTTTTTTTTTTTTCCTTAAAAAATAACTAAAATTAATTGAATTATGACAAATTTTCTATCAATTGCGAACTTCTGCATTCATCTAAAATTTATTAGCTTTAACAAAAAATGTAATGATTGAGGATTATATTAAACAAAGTTATTAGTACCATTTTACATCCAAAGGGTTATTAGTTCAATTATTATTTTTCACTTTCTTATTAAAAAGAAATTATTAATTCATTTTTCTTCTCTCTATGTTAGAGCTACTCATTCACTTATAAATAAAACTTACTTATCCAAAATAAAAAAATTCATTAGTACTTAAAAAATTATAAATCAATGTAGAAATATGTTATTCAACTTGTATATGAAAAATAAAAAAGTTGACGAATATTTTAAAGGTATTAATTTAAAAAATATTTTAAAAAAACTTCCTTAAAAATATCGGTTAACAGATCCATACAAGTTACATAAAACCAAAACAAATATTGACTATCACAGCTGTTCCCCATTTATGTCTACAAGTAGGACAAAAACACTTGTAACTTTATTTTTAGATAAGAATTAAGAAAAGTTGTTTCCCAATCTATGTCTTTACTTCGTAACCACAATTTCTTTATAGTCTTCATTTCACCAACAAAGCTTATGGAACCATCATTCTATGTCTTTACTTCAAAATCACTTGAATCTCAATCATAACTACTTAAATGACATATGCCACAATACCCTAAAAGGCCTAGACACGTTGCAATTATGGTAGAAGTACAAACTCTTTACAAAAAACTTTACATACGTGGTGAGTAATTACTGGTAAATGAAAAAGTGATGTTAGTGGTGAGTCTAGGTGAAAACTAGTTCGTGTCTGTAACTAGATGAAAACTAGTGGTGAGTCTTGATGATGCGAAAAAAATCAGTAGGCTGAATGCTTCGAACTTGAAAGGACTACTTGCTCTCTCAATGGCCTGAAAAAGAAAGAAGAGTGATTAAAGGTGACCGGGGTCGCCGGCCAGGAACCCTCCAATAACAAAGTTAGTTTTCTCTCTATATTTTTGGAGTTCCAACTTTTTGAGAGAAGAAAAATCTACCTTTGTTTGGTCTGAATGGACGTTTATATTGTTAGAGATATTAAGTTTATTATGTATTAATGTACGTAAGAGCCCAAAAATAACTACCCAGGAAGTCCAATAATATTGTAAGGTTAAACTTAGCTCTCAACTGATAAAGTCCTTAATAGTTGAATAAAAGATTTGAGGTTCAATCCTTGCTTACACCACAAACTGATTAGTATCTTAATTTAACAATAAAAAATTATTATCAAGAACAGATGTTATAAGTTAAAACTTTATATATATATATATATATATATATATAGACACACATACACGCATTAATAGGGTTCTCTTTAATGTGCAAATCGAGCATAGTAAAAATGTGGTGGTTAAGGGTTTCCTTATCAGTTATAATTTATAAAACCTTTTTTTTTTTTTTTAAATCAATGAAAATAAAGCATCTCCATTGTATGAATTTTATAGCCATGTGAAATTCACAAGATATGATCCGAAAGGTGATACATATATGATATGTGATTGAAATGCATGAGACAGAGATACATTCCTCATCCAAGCCCACTCTATCAATAACTCCCTATCTCAAGTGGACTGGATTATCATAACTATAATCATTGACAATCGAGTCTCTCTACTTTTATACCCTGGGCCACCATTTTTATTCGAAGAAAGTGTTACCTGCCCGGGGCCTATTAAGTTGGACCTTCTTCTTGGGTCTATCAATGTGGGCTCCATTCATTTCTCACTGCTGATTCGTTTCATATTAGGATTGTTTGAACTTTGAACAAAGGAAAAAATGTGGAAAGAAGAAAATTAAAGTTTGAAAGAGTCGGTGGCCGCAGAGGACCGGGCTCTGGGTCCCTAACATATTTTCTTAGAAAGCACGCAGAGGAAGAAACTTCAATTTTGTACGTGTATTGAATCGAAAAGTCCAAACTCTTACAATTTAATGTTCAAACCGTTGCTGGGTGTAAGTTTCTAACAAGACGACAACTTACATCTTAGGCTTGTATATATATATATATATGTATGAACTAAGATAGCCATAGAGGAATACGCAGAAATACATATTCGTCATATAGTAGTCTTTTGGCAAAAATTTCATAGTCGAAGAAATTAAGGAAGTCTCTCTCCGTACCGATTACATTTGCACCAATGGGGTGTTTTTGCATACAAGGGAGCAAAAAGAAAGAAAATAAAAATAAAAAAAATGCTTCCCCCGCGGCTTATTCAGGTAAAGCTCCTAAACGCAAAGGTGGCAGAAACGATGGTGGCATGGTTTTTATGAGTACTGCTGCTTATGAAAACACCTCCACTGTTCACAGTGGTGGAGGTGGAGGTTGTGGTGGGGGTGGTGGAGGTTGCGGTGGCGGTGGCGGTGGTGGAGGTTGCGGTGGCGGTGGCGGTGGTGGGTGAAGCTGAGGGGTGGTGGCTTTGCTTGGGGTTTGTGGTGGTGGACTACTATACTGGTGCTGGCTTTCAAGTTCTTTTTTTTTTTGAGATAAACTGGCTTTCGAGTTTGTTAAGCATGGAATTGTAGTTTTGTTATTCGTTCATTAATTATTTGTTGGGTTTTACGTGAAGTTAATTACATTGTAATAAATATATAGAGGGCGTTTGGATAGCCCGTCCACGTCCAAGTTGTGCGTTTCAGCGTTTTCAAATTTTTTTTTTTTTAAGCCGTAGTTGTTGACTAATTCCTCATGAACAGTGCATCTGTGCACTGTTCATGGACCCACAAATTTCACTTTTCAACAATTTTTTCATTAAAAATAGGTCCCATGGCACTATTCACACGTTTAAAAATTATTTTGCTACAGTGTTTTCAGTTTTCAGCAATAAGTTCTATCCAAACAGACCCATATAAGAGGTTACATGTGAACTTTTTTTATTCCCGCCTTTTTTGCTTAGTCATGACTCATGATTCACGAGGATGTAGAACAAATGTGTATTTTTATATTCTAATTTTATGTTTACAAAAAAAAAAAAATTATATTCTAAATTTATTTAATTCAATGAATAAAGTTGTGGTGGACCTTTTTGTATTTCTGGGCTAGATTGCTTCTTGTCACGTTGTGGCCCAATGGTTCTAGGTTAGGAGAGTCAGGACTGACTCTATTGAAACTCACTTCAAGCCAGTTTGTGCGCAAGCTAGAACCCATTTTTGGGCGAGATCTTGGTCACATGGTCACAACAGAGAATGCTATTACAAAAATGTTATGGCAGAAGACACATAATATAACAAGATAAGAAAAACATGTTTGCTGTCAACAAAAGATAATATTTAAACTACTTTCTTAATAAGAAAACACGATTATATGAATATAGTAGGAATAAGTTAGCAACAATAGATAAAAAGAAAATAGGGAAAATTATACTTTACTACCCGAAACTATACATTAGATTACACTTTGCACCCTAAACTATTCGAATGCACACTTTGCACCCTAAACTATGACCCTCATTACACTTTGCACCCCAATGTTAGTTTTACTGTTAAATTAGACATAAATTAACAACACATGACCTGCACATAATTTTTACTTAGGTGGCACACTATCTAAAGACCAAAACACCATTTTCAAAAACAATTAAAAACAAAAGTTTATTTTTTTTCCCAACTCTTTATCTCTCTCACGTGTGTCGAACAGTCAAAGTCAACTATTTCACTTTCCCCAAATGTAAGTCTGTTATCCTAAATCCCCCAATCAAAAATATCTTCGGCTTCGCCACTGCGACACCACTGCTCTCCACCACCTCGACGAAAGCCCTAAACTGTAGCTTCTTCAATCACTCTTTTACTTTTCACAAAAGAAACTGTAAATTCCAAATTGAAACCCAAAAAGATCCAACAATTTTTATCCCCAACTCAGTCTTCGTGTCTTTTGGGCAAGAACAAGTGTTCTCTTAGGTCTTACTCATTACATGTGTGTCTTGGGTAATGGTTGATGTATGATGTTATTTATAATGGTTGGGATTTTTAATGGGTCCGGCTGGGCATATTATTGACGAAAGGTGGGTTAGGACTAGTAGGTAGAGCTTTATTGTTTTGTAACTTTTTGGAATTGTTAATTATGACTAGGTTTTTGTTTTTACAAGAGAAACAATGATTGTTTGTGGAATATTGTATAGAATAGCATTTTTTGTTTCAATTGTTGTATTGAATGTTTTTTCTTCAAATGGTCCCCAAATTCTTGGGCTAGAGGTGCAAGAACTGCTGAGATTCTTAGGCTGGAGGTGCAAGAATTGCTATAAATTCTTGGGCAGAAGGCGCAAGAACTCCAAAGTATTGCTGTAAGAACTTCAACGAGTGCAACAACATATGGTGGTGGTGATAACAGTCAATGTGTGGTGGTGCGAACTTTGGAAAAAGCCATTCAAAGGTTCAGTCCAATAAGAAGAAAAATCCTTGGGAGAGAGTTGTGTCTGTACCTGTATGCACGCGAGAGAGATAATGGTCTGAAAAAAAAAAGTTTTTAATTGATGGTGAAAAGGGTGTTTTGGTCTTTAAACATTGTGTCACTTAAGCAAAAATCATGTGCAAGTCATGTGCTGTTAATTTCTGTTTAACTTAACAGTAAAACTAATGTCAGGGTGCAAAGTGTAACAAGGTTCATAGTTTAGGGTGCAAAGCATGCATTTGAATAGTTTATGGTGCAAAGTGTAATTAGGTGTATAGTTTAGGGTGAAAAAGTGTAATTTCCCCGAGAAAATAATAATATTAATGCTTAACCAATCGCAATAAAAGAGAGGAAGGGGATTATTCTGCTATGCTTGGTTCCTTAGTAGATTTAAATCCAAGAAGGGAACCAGTCTCCAACGTGCTCCATTTTCATGTGAGTCCATAGCTTGTCTGCTGTTCATGCATTTTTTATTGCCTACTAGTTTGTCTGGTCTTTGCTGCAGTCTTACTACTCATTTTTTAACCCTTTGTGGTGTGGATGTGTCACTAGGTCTTCGTTCTTTGTATCTCGGTTCCTTCCTGGGCTAGGTTTTGCTTGCACATGGGCCCTTCCTTCTTCAATCCAGCCCTTGTCTTCTCTTACTTTTAGTTTGTGGGTCGGCTGACACTTTTGCTACCCCGTTCCATAGCTTTTGCCATGTTATCACTCAACTTATGCTTGCTGGGCCTCCTTTGGGCCTGCCATATACTTTTCCTTTACTCAGTTCATGTTGCCCAGTGCTTCTGCTGGGTTAATTCTCACATTATCTTGGGCTTTCTTGGCCCATTTTAGTCCTTTGGGCATCCTCAGCCCGCTTCATTCTTTTGGGCATCCTTGGCCCGCTCCAATCCTATATTCCCATGGGCTTTTGCTAAATCTTTCAGGCTTCCCCGGTCCAATTACCATATCTTTTACTTCTGGGGCTTGTTGGTCTTTGCACCAACCCCATTTACTAATTCCTTTCTTTGGGCTCCTTTAGCCTATTTTTTCTTGCTTTTCATTTCTTATGATTCCCATGGGCTTACTACTTCCTTCTTTGAGCTCCCTTAGGCCCATTTGCTTTCTTTGTGGCATTTTTGCGCAAATCCCAAAATATACTTCCCCTTCTCCCCATAGCCAGACCATACTCTCTCTTACCTCTGACCTATGGCCCATCGCACCTGTAGTGGCTATGTACAAGTGGGTGGTGCTTGAGCCTTGTGTGTGCTCCACTTTCATGTAAGTCCATGGCTTGTCTGCTATTCACGCCTTTGCCATTTCTTGCGGGTATGTTTGGTCTTTGCTGTAGTCCTGCTACTCATTTTTTAACCCTTTGTGGCGTGGATGAGTCATTGGGTCTTCGTTCTTTGTATCTCGCTCCCTCCCTGGGTTGGGTTTTGCTTGGGCATAGGCCCTTCCTTCTTCAATCCAGCCCTTGCCTTCTCTTACTTTTAGTTTGTGGGTCGGTTGACACTTTTGCCATGCCGTTCCATTACTTTTGCCATGTTATCACTCAACTTATGCTTGCTGGGCTTCCTTTGGGCCTACCATATACTTTTCATTTACTCAGTTCACGTTGCCTAGTACTTCTGTTGGGTTAATTCTCACACTATCTTGGGCTTTTTTGGCCCATTTTATTCTTGTAAGCATCCTCAGCTCGCTTCATCCCTTTGGGCATCCTCAGCCTATTCCAATCCTATATTCCCATGAGTTTTTGCTAAATCTTTCGGGCTTCCTCGGCCTAATTACCATATATTTTACTTCTGGGGTTTGTTGGCCTTTGCACCAATCCCATTTACTAATTCCTTTCTTTGAGCTCCTTCAACCCATTTTTGCTTGCTTTTCAATCCTTATGATTGCCATGGGCTTACTACTTCCTTCTCTAGGCTCCCTTGGACTCATTTGCTTTCTTTGTGACATTTTTTACTACTTTCTAGGCCTGTGGACCATTATTCCTGCCATTCGGGCTTAATGGTTTTCTTTACTTTGCTAGCTCTTCTTCCTTTACTCTTTTCATATTGTTGGTCTTCTTCTTGTTATTGGGCTTTTTTGCCAAAGAGAGGATCAACAAAAGTCTCAGTTGGATTTGAGCTTATTAAGAAAGTGTGTTCACACTTCACACCATTTTTTATTTTGGTTATTTTATCCCCAAGGCTAAGGCTAAAGGCCAAGACTACCGGTACTTCTCTTAATATATGAGAAAAAAATATGTTGGTTTGAAAGTTTTGTGTTAATAACACAATTAAATCTTACAACATTTTTATAATATTTTTATTTTGAATTGTAATGGATCTTGGTATTATTTTTATTTATTTATTTTATTTCATTTTGATTTATAATTGTTAGCATCTCAACTTATTGCGAAAATAATATAAAATTTTGTCGTGCCCATAAAACTACTCTAGGTGATACAGGAGATTCCCTTCTCAAATCACAGGAAACTATGTCTATTTTATTCCCAATGCTTATCCATAGTTAGGGGTGGTAATTTTTATCCATATCCATAAATCCATCCATTACCCATCTAATTTGGATAAGTCTTAACCTAACCCATTTGATTATTTGGATTAATGGGCAAAGACTCATTAGGTTATTTAATTTTATGGGTCTTAATGGATAAACCCACTAATTCCCAGTAAAACCCATCTAAAATTTTAATAAACAACATATAATCTAAATTTCTAGAAAATGACTAAAATGCCCCCAAAACTTAAAAAATAACCAAAATACCCATGAAACCTAAAAATGACCAAAATACCCTTGAAACCTAAAAATTACCAAAATACCTCTAAAACATAAAAAAACGACCAAAATACTCCTGAAATCTAAAAATTACCAAAATACCCCCTAAACCTAAAAAATGACCGAAATACCCATGAAACTTATAAAATTACCAAAATATCGCCAAAACCTAAAAATTACCAAAATACCCCCTAAACCTAAAAAAATGACAGAAATACCTCTGAAACCTATAAAATGACCAAAATACCCCAAAAACCTAAAAATGACCAAATACCCCCTAAACAAAAAAAAAAATGACCGAAATACTCCCGAAACTTATAAAATGAGAAAAATACTCCCAAAGCCTAAAAATTATTAAAATGCCCCTTAAACTTAAAAGATGACTGAAATACCTCCAAAACCTATAAAATGAGCAAAAGCATAAAAATTTCCAAAATGCCCCTTAAACAGAAAAAATCACCAAAATACCTCCAAAACCTATAAAATGACTAAAATACCTCCGAAACCTAAAAATTACCAAAATACCCCATAAACCTAAAAAATGACTGAAATACCCCCAAAACCTAAAAGTTACCAAAATACCTCTGAAACCTAGAAATTTAACGAAATAGCCCAAAAATATAAAAATTACTGAAATACTCCTGAAACCTAAAAGATGACTAAAATTCCTTAGTAACCTAAAAATAACTAAAATGCCTTTAGAATAAAAAAATGACCGAAATACTCCCGAAACTTATAAAATGAGAAAAATACTCCCAAAGCCTAAAAATTACCAAAATGCCCCTTAAACTTAAAAGATGACTGAAATACCTCCAAAACCTATAAAATGAGCAAAAGCATAAAAATTTCCAAAATGCCCCTTAAACAGAAAAAATCACCAAAATACCTCCAAAACCTATAAAATGACCAAAATACCTTCGAAACCTAAAAATTACCAAAATACCCCATAAACCTAAAAAATGACTGAAATACCCCCAAAACCTAAAAGTTACCAAAATACCTCTGAAACCTAGAAATTTAACGAAATAGCCCAAAAATATAAAAATTACTGAAATACTCCTGAAACCTAAAAGATGACTAAAATGCCTTAGTAACCTAAAAATAACTAAAATGCCTTTAGAATCTAAAAAATGACCAAAATAACCCTGAAACTTAAACAATTACCGAAATTCCCTCGAAACTTATAAAATGACCGAAATATTCTTAGAACCTTTAATTTGTTGAAAATATCCTCGAAACATTGAAAATACCCCAAACCTCTATTTTGTTAATTTTAGATATTTCAGGTGTATTTTTGTCATTTTTAGGTTTCAGGATTATTTATTGGTCATTTTTTAGGTTTTGGGGTATTTTGGTCATTTTCAGGTTTCGAGGGGTATTTCAGTCATTTTTTAAGTTTAAGGGGGTATTTTGGTAATTTTTGTGTTTCAGGGGCATTTTGGTCATTTTATAGGTTTTGAAGGTATTTCAATCATCTTTTTGGTTTAGGGGGTACTTTTGGTAATTTTTAGGTTTTAGTGGTATTTTGGTCATTTTATATGTTTTAGGGGTATTTTGGTAAATTTTATAGGTTTCGGAGGTATTTTGGTCATTTTTTAGGTTATGAGGTAACTTGGTAATTTTTTAGTTTTTGGGGGGTATTTTAGTCATTTTCTAGGTTTTAGAGGTATTTTAGTAATTTTTAGGTTTCAGAGATATTTCAGTCATTTTTTAGGTTTAGAGGGTATTTCGATCATTTTTTAGGTTTAGGAGGTATTTTGGTCATTTTTAGATTTTGGGGATATTTTGGTAACATTTTTGGTTTCGATGATATTTTGGACATTTTTTAGGTTTTGAGGGTATTTTGGTAATTTTTTGGCTTTAGGGGTATTTAAGTCATTTTATAGGTTTTAGGGGTATTTTTTTTAATTTTATAGGTTTCAGTAGTATTTTGGTAATTTTATAGGTTTCGTGGGCATTTTATTCATTTTCTAGGTTTTAGAGGAATTTTGATCATGTTTTAGGTTTCCTGGGGAGGAGGCTTTGGTAATTTTTAGGTTTCAGAGATATTTCGTTGATTTTTTAGGTTTAGGGTGTATTTCAGTCATTTTTTAGGTTTAGAGGGTATTTTGGTCATGTTTAGGTTTTGGGAATATTTTGGTGATACTTTTGGTTTCGGGGACATTTTGGACATTTTAGAGGTTTGGGAAGGGGTATTTTGGTCATTTTTAAGATTTTGAGGTATTTTGGTCATTTTAGTAGTTTTTGAGCATATTTGGTGATTTTAGAGATATTGGAGGTATTTTGGTCATTTTGGAGGTTTCATGGGTATTTTACTCATTTTAGAGATTTTGGGGATATTTTAGTCATTTTAGTAATTTTTGAGCATAATTGGCAATTTTAGAATATCAAGGGTGATGATGTGAAGAAAATCAGTAGGCTGGATGCTTCAGACTTAAAATGACTACTGGCTGTCTTGATGGCCTGAAAAAGGAAGAAAAACAATCAAAGATGACCGGTGTCGCTGGCCAAGAACCCTCCGATGGTAAAGTTAGTTTTTCTCTCTCAAATTTTGGAGTTCCAACTTTTTAGGATGTGTAAAACGTACCTTTGTTTGGTCTGAATGAGCGTTTATATAGCGTCCTAAAGACAGTTATCAAACTTGTAACCTCCCCTGGATTTGAGGAGGTGTGAGGATTCGAAGATAACTTCCACAACTGCTTAGGAGTTACATGTTTCTCACCTAACTGTCATTGGAAGTTATGTGTGTAATAAGGAGTTGTAGTACACACTCAGGAATTTTCCTAAGTGTTAAGGGTTCGTCCAGGGGTCCTCATCCAGAGGTCTTCTAGTTGAGTGTACCTCGCTTCTAAGGGAGGTCATTCCTTTATGGACGAGGTTGATGGTTCCCCTAGATGGCACGGTGTGGTTCCATAAAACTTGACCACGCAAAACCTCGTCCAAGCACCTTCCTGCATGGATGAGGTTCTTACAACCTTTGCTTGCTTGGTCTTGCCCTGGACGACCTCCATGAACAATATTGGAGTTTGTACCCCATCAGGGGGCATTTTGGTCATTTTAGATATTTTTGCGATATTTTGCTCATTTTAGAGTTTTTGAGGGGGGTATTTTGCTCATTTTAAAGATTTTGGAGGTATTTTAGTCATTTTAGTAGTTTTTGAGCATATTTGGTGATTTTAGAGATATTGGGGGTATTTTGGTCATTTTGGAGGTTTCATTGGTATTTTGCTCATTTTAGAGATTTGGGGATATTTTAGTCATTTTAGTGATTTTTGAGCATATTTGGCAATTTTAGAAATATTGGGGGCATTTTGGTCATTTTAGAGATTTTGGCGATATTTTGCTCATTTTGGAGATTTTGGAGATAATTTTGAAAGTCCAAGGGTATATTGGTAATTTTGAAAGTGTAGGATATTTGGGTCATTTTAGATATTTAAGGGCATTTTGGAGGTCAAGACAGGGCCGACCCTAGACATTTTGGACCTTAGGCGAACAATTAAAAAAGGCCTTTTTTATATTTATGTATTAAAAAAATTAATTTTTTTATATCATAATATATTTATTTAAAATTTGTTTTTTTAAAAGAAACAAAATATCTAATTAAATTTTTGTATTTAAGTTTTTCTAACGTCTCTTTTTTGAGAAGCAAAAGGGATAATTTTTTTTTTTTTGTTTTATAATCCTTTAGTATTATTATTTACTTTTTTTTTTCTTTAAGTTACACGTGTTCCATTTTTTTTTTCTAGATTGAAGTCTTTTGTTGTAGTAATACACAACTAAAAGGTCCAAAACGTAGGATTTGGAATAAAAATTGTAAAGTTGTAATGTACAACTATGTTTTATGTTGGCTTTATTCCATGATAAAAAGTGTTGTATTTGCTTTAATTTGTTCTTTGTATTTTGTGGGATTTTATTGTATTGAGTTTAGTATTAAGTTAGTGAAGAATTGAGCATAAAATGAAGAATCAGTGAATTTCGCGACTGTCTCGTTAGAAGCTAACCCGCGAAAAAGCCACGTGAGAAGCACATAATGATGGAAGCTGAAGAGTCGTGCTAGCCTGGAGGTTTTCGTGAGTGTCTCACAGGTAAGGCCTTCCCGCGAGATACCTGCGAAACTCTCTGCCTGGAGGATTTTTTTAGGTGTGACTTTCTTACCCTTCATCCATACTATATATATCCTCATTACCCACAAAAAAATGAGAGGCTATTTAGAGAGAAAAACCCTAGATAGGTTTTCTACAACACACACACCCATTTTTTAGAGAGAGAGCTACTCATCCTTAGTAAGAAATCATTGTAGCATCTTCTCCTTCCCTCTCCCATTGCCATACCTTGAGAGGAGATTTGTACCCAAACACAACCAACACCCTTTCAGAGTGTAAAGAATGTTTTGGAGCTTGGGAAGTTTTGAGGATTTTTCCAAAAGAAGCAAGTGAGGCTTGGAGGATGCAATCGGGTGTATTGCGGGATCCGGAAAGCTAGAGAAGACACGACTCTGTGAAGTTCGTTGGTAGTAGGAGCTTGGAGGGCTCAAGTACATTGGGTAGACTAAGCTTGGAAGGTCTTTTGTTAATCGTGTACTCCAACTTTATTCTCTAGTGGGTCGATTACCATTTGAAGGGCGGCGGAGAGGTTTTTCGCCGAGTTCTTTGGTTTCCTCTTTGATAACACATTGACATGTTATCTTTTGTTTGCATCTCTCTTATCTACTCTTTTAGCTTTCATTTTACTGCTGTGATTTGTTGAATCTGGTTTAGAGTAGTTGTTTTGTTTGTTCCCTCGTACTTACTCTATTCCGCACTTAGTTTAAGTTAGAGTAAAATCAACCGAGCTGTAATTTTTTAATTTGGAGTCTAAATAGCTCTTGTGTTTTTAACACAAATCCGAACTTTAAAAAATAAAACACATCCCATAAAAAATTAAAATAAAACCCAAGTTTAAAAAATATATACAGTAAAAGTAAAACCAAAATGCCAGCGCACAAGTCTTATTAATAGAAATGCCAACCATAACACATATTTAAAATACTGCATTAAAGAAAAAAGCAATGAACCCAAAACACAAGAGTGACGACTAGCGGCAGCAGAGAGAGTGTGTCAAAGAAAGAGATATTAGATCTTAGATCATAAAAGAGAGAGGAAAATAAACTCATATTAGAGAGGAGAAGACCATACCTCCGCCGATTCTACTTGTGTGAAAATAGATTAGACAAAGAAGAAGTGGAGGTGCGACGCCAAGCCACCAAAGGAAGGGATTCAAATTAGATCAGTAGTGATTAGTGGAGAGGAAGAATGAGATTATGCAAATGGCTAAGGCAGGGCTAAGAGAGCAAGACAGAGAGAGAAACAGTATGGGTAAAATTTTTTGGGATTTTTGATTTGGAATTGTTGTGTGTAATTTTTTTAGACATAGCTTATATCAATTTTTTCCCAAAATTTTGGGGCCTCCTTCCACTAGGGGGCCTTAGGCCATTGCCTAATTGGCCTAGTGGAAGGGCCGGCCCTGGGTCAAGAGGGTATGCAAGTAGTTTTAGAAGTATTTAAATCATGTTGGATTAAATGGGTGGATTACTAATTAAATGGATTGTATTGGTAATTGATAATTTTTTTTTGAGAGATTTTCAACCTATGGCGTCCGCTCATGATAATTATTCTTTATTATCAGACCAAGACACGAATTAGTTTTTGGTGTAGGCGAGGATTGAACTCCAGATCTCTTATACAACCATCAGAGACTTTACCAGTTGAGCTAACTGGAACCCACTTGGTAATTGATAATTAATTTATATATAAATTGGTCACAAATGAATAAATGGGTTACACACTCAACCCATTTATGACCCAACCCATCCATTTGCCACCCCTATCCATGGTGGTGGTTATGCAAGTACCCAAGAGGCCAAGCCTCTAATGATAAACCCAATGGAGGTCTAAAAGAGGGAGTCATCGCTTTTGTGAGTGCTGCTGCTGAAACCGTAGCTGTCAGTGATGCTGGTGGCAGTTGACGAGGTAATGACTTTGCTGGGTAGTGCCTTTAATTTGGCTTTCGAGGTTGTTCATACGCACATATACTTCAGGTCTTTAGGCATGTTGTGGAGTACTGTTGGTTGTGCATTTGTTAGTGGTTTTTGGTGTTGTAGTTCTGTTATATATGGTTCTGCAGGTTTGTTTGTGGTGTTGCTTCGACTGGCTGGGGCTTAGTTGAGGTTCTTATTGGTTTTGTTGTTGTGTCTTCCTTTTAAGGGGCCTTGTCAGAAATGTTGCTGGTTTGGGCTATTTGTTGTTCTGTATTGTTGTTGGTTTTGATAGAAATGATATTTGGTAAAGGTGAGAAATTTTAGTCCATAAAATGTCGGTAGAATATATATTTATATCATGTAAACAAGAATCATCACCATCAACCTGTAACAAACAATATTAGTTCAAATCTGATCGTATTTAGATAAATCATAAAATTCAAGTTGGAAACTTGGAATTGGTGAATTTATGGAATGTTTAAATATGTTAATTTGGGTTTTAATCCAATGAATGTAGTGGAAGATTATATAGGACCGGTTTGATTATATGAAATGAAAAATTCTAAATTTATTAATTGATTTCTAATATATATATATATATATATATATATATATATATATATATATATATATATATATATATATATATAATTGAAACCTCTGAAACTCTCACAATTTTCTATGTTAACACAATATTTAAATAAAATTATTATTTTTAGTCCAAACTTAACAATGAGTGAAATTCTATATTTCTAACAAGTCCAACTTAAACTCAAACTCATCATTTTTTTTAAACAAAATTATTTTTGTTTAATTCAAACTTAACAAGAATTGAAACTTCATCCTTCTAACAAGTCCAACTTAAACTTAAAATCAAACCGAAACTTCTGAAACTCTCATAATTTTTCACGTTAGCACAGTATTTAAATAAAATTATCATTTTACCTAAATAAAATTGTTTTTGTTTAGTCCAAACTTAATAAGGAGTGAAATTTTATCTCTCTAACAAATCCAACTTAAACTCAAACTCATCATTTAAAAAAAAAATTATTTTTGTTTAATCCAAACTTAACAAGAAGTGAAACTCTGTCTCTATAATAAATCCAACTTTAACTTAAATTCAAACGTTGATAATTTATTTCCAAATTTGTGAGGTTAATTATGAACACTATAAAAGTAATGCAAACTCCAATATATATTTTTTTGAAGCCAAGTAGAAGTATGAGCTCCTCTTAGATTATTTTTTTCTTCTCTACTTTGTTAAATAAATAAATAAATTATTTTATGGTTTTTCATGTATCTTTTTAAAAGTAATTTTCATACATGAACTACCAAACTCTTTTTAACCGTTATTTACAAGATAAAAAAGTTTACAATAATTGAAATTATTCTTTTAAATGTAACTCATCTTTCTTTTATATTTCTCTATTATTTAGTCATGTTGGTGAAAATACAATAATAATGAAAATAACACAAAGAGAAACTGAATAGTACTTCTGAATATTGTTAATTTAAAGAGAAAAATTACACAACACTATTTAGATTGAGAAGCGGCACTCGCTCTCTTTAAGGAGATTCAAGCCCTTCAGCCTTTGGTTGGCTAAATTTTGTAACTGGTGCAGATCTTCTATGACTTGTCTCCTCTAGGATACAACAGCCCAACAAGTGTTGTATGTCTAGAACAACCTCTACACAAAGTGTTCAAGCCCAAAATTCTACCAGAAAGAACATCATTCTTTGCCAAGAACATATTCTAATTTTTCAAGTAGGAGGATCTAAGAGACTGATTCATTTCCATTTTTGATACCTCCATCATTCACCTCCCCTTGCGCATGTATCTAGCCCAATATTTGAGACAATTCATGTTAGCCCATTAATCACCATAATTAAAAAGAATAAAATAGTCTCTCTTCTTTTCAATGTGGGTTTAAATATTTTCACTAACTCCTCATCTTCCATATTTACTCCCACATTTTCACATTTATGTTGTAACGTTTATTCATTTTAATTATTTAATATTAAAATGCTCCAATAGTCCTCCACTCATTTTAATATTAAATTTAGTTAAAGAGAGATTACAAGCAAAGATGGGTTACTATGCATTATGAAGGTGTGCTCCGCATTGAACTTTCACTTAGTAAAACAACGATCTCAACTCTAGAGTCGTAGTGGTCTTCGACTTGAACTTGAACTAGAACTGCTTTAGGGAAATTAAGCGTCACTGCTTACACATAACAACTCAAGTGTTGACATGAGCTTTTATAGGTAGCACTTTACGACCGTGTGTTGATCCCAGTTTCATGAGCGTATTTGAGATCAAGTCCAAATCTCATGGGGAGCGGCCCCGCCCCCACACTCACATAGGTGAAATTTTGTTAAGGGTGCTCCTGTAATTCTGACACCCTACTCATACGACTTACAAATTTCATCAAGAGTTTTCTACTCAACTTCTCCACATTACAGGATAAATGCACTTACATCATAGGGATGAACAATTAAAAAAATATTTACAACATAAATAATTAAAAAATAAATAGTGCATTTCTTATGCTCATCATATGATTCGTCTTTCCCCTTGAACCCAATTCTCAGGATCTCTGGTCTTGGGTTGGGTATCATTATACATGGCTCATGATTCTATGGACTTTAGTCCCATCCCTCTCAATATATTTCAAACCCTATCTTTTTCCAAGACCTTGGTAAATGAATCTGCAAGATTATCATTAGATTTAATATAATCAACAGTTATGATGCTACTACTCAAATAAAATCGCATGGTACTGTGCTTTCTTCTTATAGGTTTGGATTTACCATTGTAGTAACAGTTTTTAAGTCTACCAATTGCGGCAGTGCTATCGCAATAAATTAATATAGGTGGAATTGGTTTTTTCCAAAGTGGAATTTTATATAACAAATCTCTTAGCCAATTTGCTTATTCACTAGCTGAAGCTAATGCTATTAATTCAGCTTCCATTGTTGAATTAGTAATTATTGTTTGCTTTTTAGATTTCCAACAAATAGCACCATTACCTAAGGTAAAAATATAACCAGTGGTAGAGAGAGACTCACCTGATAAAGTATTCCAATCGGCATCACTGAAAGCTTCAATCACAGTAAGGTACTTTTTATAAAATAAGCCATAACTTTTGGTACCAATTAAATATCTCATGACTCACTCAATAGCTAGTCAATGATCTTTACTAGGCTTGCTAGTAAATCTGCTAAGCACTCCTACTGCATATGCAATGTTAGGTCTAGCACAATCAGTAGCATAACGCAAACTATCAATGATGCTAGTATAATCCTTTTTATTAAAAATCTCATCATCATTATTCACAGGAAATAAATGAACACTAGAATCAAAAGGAGTAGCTACACTTTTGTGATCATAAAAATTATATATTCTCAATATTTTCTCAACATAATGTGATTGATCAAGAAATATTCCATCACATGTTTTTGTAATTTTCATGCTCAAAATAAAATTAGCCTCATCAAGATCTTTCATATCAAAATGGATTTTAAGCATATTTTTGTCTCATTTATAACATGCATATTTGAACAAAAAATTAACATATCATTCACGTAGAGGCTAATAATTATATGTAAATTATTCCATGATTTAGAATAAATACATTTATCATACTTATTTGATTTATAGCCATTCTCAATCATGCAGGAATCAAACTTTTCATGCCATTACTTAGGTACTTGTTTTAAGCCATATAGGGATTTAGTTAGCTTACATACTTTGCTTTCTTGTCCAGGCTCTACAAAGCCTTCGGGTTGGTCCATATAAATCTCTTCCTCTAGGTCCCCATTTAGAAAAGCAGTTTTTACATCCATTTGATGAATTTTCAAATAAAAAATTGCAGCAATAGCAATTAACAATCTAATAGATGTAATTCTTGTTACCAGAGAAAAAGTATCAAAGAAATCAAGATCAGCTTTTTGTTTGAAGCCTTTTGCAACAAGTCTAGCTTTAAACTTATCTATTGATCCATCCGGTTTCAATTTTTTTCTAAGGACTCATTTACAACCTATGGTCTTACAACCTGGTGGAAGATTTACTAATTTCCAAGTTCTATTAGAAATTAGGGATTCCATTTCATCATTTACATCATCTTTCCAAAATACAGCATTAGGTGATGTTAAAGCTTCTTTTAAATTTTATAGATTTTTCTCAATGTTAAAAACATAATAATCAAGACCACAATCCTTTTCAACTCTAGCTCTTTTACTCCTTCTAGGTTCCATTTCAACATTTTCTTGATTTTGTAGATGTGAAGTAGAAGAAGTAGGTTGTGACAAAATATTTTCTTCAATACCACTATTTTTCAATTTAAAAGGAAATTTTTCTTCAAGAAAAATTGCATCACCAGATTCAAAAATTATTTTGTTTTCGAGATCAAACAATCTATAGGCTGCACTATTAATCGCATAACCAAGAAAAACACAAGTAGTAGCTCTTATACCTAATTTACGTATTTTAGGGTCAGTAAGCCTTATATAAGTAAGACAACCCCATATTCTCAAATATCCCAAATTTGGCTTATGTTCTTTCCACATCTCAAAAGGTGTGGTATGTGACTTTTTATGTGGCACCCTATTCAAAACATGACATGCAGTTAAAATAGCTTCACCCCAAAAATGTAAAGGTGCACCAGATTCAATTAACATGGCATTTGTTAACTCAATTAGAGTTCTATTTTTTCTTTCAGCCACACCATTAGAAGCAGGTAAATATGGTGCAGTAGTTTCATGGATAATTCCCAAAGACTGAACAAATGAGTTGAATGCACTTAATTCATACTCACGACCTCTATCACTTCTTATTCTTTTTATTTTCCTACCGAATTGATTTTCAACAAATAAATAGTTGTATATTTTGAGAAATCATCAATAAAAGTGATAATATATTTATTTTCTCCACGAGTTAAAATTCTCTCAAATTCACATAAATCGGAGTGAATTAACTCAAGCAATTCGGTATTCCTTACAACACTTTTCTGATGCATTTTTGTAATCTTAGCTTGACTATAAGTTTCACATTTTTCAAAATCTTTTGATAGTCTTGGAATTAATCCTAAACTGCTCATGATTCATTCATATCTACTATTTATATGACACAAACAAGCATGCCAAAAATTAATAGAAGAAAGCACATAAACTGAACTAGTAGATGCTTTATTATTCTCAACATTCAATTTAAACATTTCATCACAAGTATAACCCTTGCCCACAAATAATCCTTTTTTAGTGATTACATAATTATCAGATTTCATAGTTTGCTTGAAGCCAGCCTTGTTAAGCAAAAAACTTGACATCAAATTCTTCCTCATGGACAGAGTGTAAAGTACATCTTTCAATATTAGCACACGTCCAGAAGTGAATTTCAATTCAATCTCACTACTCCCAAGAACCTTGGTTTTACTAGAGTCACAGAGCATAATAGTTTTTTCTTTAAAAGGAGTGTACAACTTGAACAAATTTTTGTCATAGTAGACATGCCTATTAGCACCAGAATGTGCCCACCACCCTTCAACATATTGCACCATATTGATGTCTGTAATCATAGCCACTAAAGGCTCTTTGGTTACGTTAGCTTGCAGGACAGATTCACGTTTTTGAAATTTGCAAAATCGAGCAATATGTCCACTCTTGCCATAGACAAAAAATTGATCTTGTGAAGGGGGTCCTTGGTTTTTATTGTAATTTTTATTCGGGTTTCCCCTTCCTTGAGGTCTATTATTATTTTAAAGGCTCTTTTTTTAGGCTTCAATTGACCATTTCTAGGAAAATGATTTTTGGGCATATTATTATTGGTTGAAATAAAGTTTACCTTTGTGGTAGAATTACCATTGCTCTCTTGTGTCATGAGTGCATCTTGTCCTCTAGTCTCCTCCTCCACACGGATGCGTGTGATCAAAGTCTCCAAGGATGTCTCCTTTTGTTTGTGCTCCAAAGTTTTTTGGAACTCTCTTCAAGATTGTGATAGTTTATCAATTATGCTAGCTACCACCAAATTGTCTCCAATCTTTATGCCTTTGAATCTCAATTCTGCCACAATCATTTGGAAGTTTTGTGCTTGATCCACCACTGATTTTCCATCCACCATTTGGTAACGGAAAAATCTACTAGCGGCATACTTCTTTGCACCAGCCACCTCAGTATCATACTTGCTTTGTAATGCTTTCCAAATTTTCTTGGTAGAATTATAAGTTGTATCATAATAATCATAGAAATGATCGGCAAGAAAATTCAAAAGATAAAAGTGACAGTTATATTCATCTTTTATATACTTATTTATTTTTTCTTGGTGGAGAGTAAATTCTTCCTCACTTATTTCATCGGTAGAAACCTTTGATGGATTCTTGTTAGTGAGAATGTAGGCGACTTTGAGAAGACTCAAGTAGGAGAAGACCTTTCCTTTCCACCTCTTGAAGTGGGCTCTCTTGAAGCGAAATGGCTTGCTGAGATTTCCAATTGGCTCATTTGGTTTATCTTGTGTGGGCTCCATGTTTTGAATCTCCTTAAAATTGTTGGTTAAAACACAATAATAATGGAAATAACACAAAGAGAAACTGAATAGTACTTTTGAATATTATTAATTTAAAGAGAAAAATTACACAACACTATTTAAACTGAGGCGCGACACTCGCTCTCTTTAAGGAGATTCAAGCTCTTGGTTGGCTAAATTTTGTAACCAGTGCAGACCTTCTATGACTTGTCTCTCCTAGGATACAATAGCCTAACAAGTGTCGTATAACTAGAACTACCTCTGCACAAAGTGTTCAAGCCCAAAGCTCCACCAGAAAGAACATCATTCTTTGCCAAGACCCATTCTAATTTTTTAGTGTATATTGCAGTAACTTGGATTGGGTCTAAATGAGTCTATTTATAGGCTCAATGGGCCTCACGAAATTACTACCCAAATTAATCTTATTAATTATGTTCATTATTTTGATGTAGTGGGTGTTACAAGATTAATTGCTGGATATTAATTTGATGGGCTGGAGTTACACAATTAATGGTGAGATAAGGAGTTTCTGAAGAATGAAAAGGCCCAAACGGATAGTCCATTAGTGGGTTAATGGCTCTTCATTTTCTATGATAGAAATGGAGTATTAATTTGGGCTATTTACTCACCAACGGATATGGTAATTATTTTGAATGAGTTGTCAAGTAGGAGGATCCAATAGACTGATCCATTTCCATTTTTTATACCTCCACCCTTCACCTCCCCCTTATGCATGTATCCAATCCAATATCTGAGACAATTCATGTTAGTCCATTAATCACTACAATTAAAAAGAATAAAATAGTCTCTCTCTCTTTTTCAATATGAGATTAAACATTTTTACTAACTCATCATCTTCCATATTGACTCCCATATCTTTACATTTATGTTGTAACATTTATTCATTATAATTATTTAATATTAAAATGCTCCAACAAGTCATAAATATATATATATTTTTTTGTTTCAATAATTTCTAAGCAGTGAATTATCTGATTCTTTAATATTTTTTGGTCTTTTAGAAGTTTTAATATCTGAATTTTTGAGCTATTTTTTTGTAGTATCTGAAATTTTCTGACAAATTTTTTTTAAGTCATAGCAAATCATGCAATGGTGTTGTTTTTTAATCAATTTAAAATTTTATAAAATTATTTTAGTCTACTTCACAAATAAGTAGGTTTCTGTGCATAGTACGAGTTAGTGACTAGTTAATTACAAATCCAAAATCTACTTAGTAAATCCCTTATGTGGGACTCAACATACGTCAACACAACACACACTTAAATACTCCAACGATCAATTAAATCCACATAATTTGGAGTATCACAAACCAATAATTATCTTATACGCCTAACATATACAACGTCTCTCTCATGTCAAGGGGAGAGGCTATAATACATTCTTCATTTTTATAATTGTTACAATAAATGGAAGATAATGATTTGAACCATAGTTCTCATTATAATAAAGTTTGGCAAAATAATTGAACAACAAAGCTCTTAGCTATACATTCTCCAAATTTCATCTAATTTCATTCCAAACATATAGTTATAATAAAAGACTTCACCCAAAATAAAAAAAAAGTGAAAGAACGTTAGTCTGCAGAATAACTCTTTAGCAATGATTTAACTTTAAACCAAAATTTCAGCTTTTTTTGGACCAACTCCAAACTTTCAAAAACAATTTTTAGCAAACAAAAACCGTCTTATGTTGTACCTTCTATATTTCACTTTATGTTCCACAAATTATGCTAGGTCATGTGTCTAATTTATTATATCTTAAAATTTGATTATTTTATAAAGAAAGTAAAAACAATATATAGCAAGTTCGGATTCAAACTATAATGCCAGTTGCCAAAACCATCGAGGCATCAAGCACAATAGTTTGGCACTTTGGCTATCCACTTTTTTTTTTTTTTCCTTTAATGTCACTTGCTTGCTGGTCTTTGCCTCCTCATTGCATGCCCCCATCTCCTATCACATCAATATATATATAAAAGCAGAGACCTCATGCGAGAGTGCATGAGGTTCTGCCATGTGGCGCTCTATATGAGTTTTTTGCAATTCTCTTTATTATGAAACGATTTTTTCCAACCTCAAAAATTAAAACAATGCAGCTTTTGTGTTTAGCACTTATTGCTTCATCAAAAATCAATTCACTTCTTCCTCTCTCCTAACTCTTCACTTCTTTCCATTACCAAAAAAAAAAAATACTGTTCACTTCTTCCGGACAAAAAAAAAAAAAAAAAAAAAAATCACTTCCCCATTCAAATTTAAATGCACACTATGGATAAGCACCTAGCAAAGTGAGACCAAGCTTTGCACTATTACACATTCTTCCGGACAAAAAAAAAAAAAAAATCACTTCCCCATTCAAATTTAAATGCACACTATGCATAAACACCTGGCAAAGTGAGACCAAGCTTTGCACTATTACACATTTACAATAATATTATACTTTCCAAGTAATTTCTGATGAAATCAAACCCATCTTTAAATTTTTTAAATTTCACTCATTCTCTATCTCAACTCTTTAGTTCTTTCTCTGTCTCTTAACTCTTCACTTCTTCTAGCAAAAGCAAAAACAAGAAACTCTTTCACTTCCCCTTTCAATTAAATGCACACTACGTACCTGTTTCTTTTGAAAATTATATATTGATGATGGATCAACGATTCCTCTATGAGTTCATGGACAAAAGCTCATTTCTTAGTGTTTGTAAATAAATATTGCCAACTCTCTCTCTCTTTATTTCTTTCTTTCAATTTTTTTTTTTCAAAATTTTATTTGGGATATTGAGTTTGCAGTTTGCAATGTTTGAGGGAAGACAGACTCAGGGAGATTGAAACTTCAACTTTACCTATTTTGGCCAAGGATTAAAGTCACTAAACCCAAGGAGAAAAAGCCACTGGCTCCTAATTTATCAAACCCTTCTTCAGTATCTAAGTCCTAAGAGGTACAAAATACTAATACTCAATTTGTTCATTCTTTGCTGTTGTTTGGTAATGGGTTTTTGACAATCAAACTAGATGGTGGTTTGTTTCTTTTCATTTGAACTGTTTACTGGTTAAGATTTTTACTGAGCCACCCCGTTTTTGTAATTTATGATTTGTCTTTTGGTGAGTGATTTAAATATGTTACATGAGGATGTGATTAAGAAAATTGGGTACTATTTATACCCTAAGGCAAAGACAGGTTGAGTAAATAATCTGGTTTTGTTGGGCAGGTAGAAAGATCAAGGAGGAAGAAGCTTAATCAATAAATCAAGCTCCTCCATGCCACATGTAGTTGGAGCACAAACTCATGTATCTATTTGGATTGGGTCACATTCAAAGCGCCAATGGAGGCAAAACTTTTGTGGGATTTGAAGTGCAAAGAGCCCAAGAGTAATTACATATTTTATTTTGAATCCATAGTGTTTGATAAAATGCTTGACAGAAAATTTATAATTTTTATTTGGTTTTATGATGTAGCAGCCTATATAGTTTGCGTGAGTGAAACAAATTAAATTAGCTACGGGTAAGAAAGTTGCTATTATTTTTAGGTGAATAATTTTCTTTTACTTATTGAGGGGTTAAGTATTATTTGGTAGCAAAGTTTTAAAATAATATCCACAATCTACACATATTCTATGTCCTACTAAATGATAGAAACTCAATTGTTAAAAATAAGAACAAAGAAAGAAACAATAGAATTGCAAAGGTATAAATTAAGAACTAAGTGGGCAGAAAAAATGATGTGGTGTCTCCATTATTTGAAGGTTAGCCTAGAATTTATATAAACTCAAAAGGGTATTAAAGAATCGTTAAATATATTATACCAGTACACCTTTGTTAAAAAATTGTTAAATATGTTGAATCATGTCTACCTCAACTATCATTGAAACTACTTGCTTTATTTATTTATTTATTGGTCAAGTATCATGTATGGCTGTTTGCAAGAGCCTTGACAATATCAAAGTGTGTTTGTTGCTTTGCCTAGACATGAATCACTATGCAACCTTAGTACTGCTATAGTTAAAATATTATTGAAGATGCTTCATAAGATCAACACCTTAGTTAGTCATTTCGTATGACAAGGGATAGGTTGAAGGAGTTTGATATGCATAATGTATGCTTGCAATTAATTGGTTTACAATCAACTAATGGTATGCAACAAAATATGCCTACATGCTCCGAAGTTTCTACTATAATTGTAGGTAATTTTAGCAATGAAAGTAATCACCATTTATGCTATAATATATGTAAAAAAGTTTTCAAAAACTATTTTACATAAAAGCTTATAGCATTATCCGCGCAATGCGCGGGCAACCTTCTAGTTAACCCTAATGACGGAGCCATATTGCCATAAGCTAAATTCTTTTGCTTGATTGCTTCATAATAATGATCATCAACTCCACTCCATTTGCGCTGACGAATCTCTCCTTGTTCTCGAATGGCATCAACAAGCAACAAAAACACTAGCCAAAACAAGTTATCTCCCATCTCCTCCAAACTCTTTGGATCATTGGACTTGTACATAGCCTGAAGCACAAGGTCTACATCATTTATCTACCCGAACATGGGTTTTACATTCTTTCTTTGATTCCCTCGCTTCTACGAATACCCTTAAAATATTGAGCCAATAAAAACAATGTTCAATTTTTTTTAATTATAATTTATTAAAGTGATAAGATTTTACTAAAATTATACCACCTTCATATGCATACATTATTGACACAAACTTTTATTATCTATTAATAACCATTAACAAAAAATCAGGTCAATAATATGAAAGTTTTTTGTATTCACTAAGTTCATTGGTACGTAACTCTCAATCATTTTAATTGGTATATCGACACCAATATACCATTCACGGTACATGGTAGGATAATCAAACTCTTAAATTGTCTTACCATAAAAAGGTTCACAGTCACAAACAAGAGTGCTAGGCAATATCCTAAAGCTTAATTTGGGTTTTCCAAATTAATATAGGGAAACATATTGACCGTTAATCTTGCCTTGTTCTCCATCATCGCAAACTTTTAACTTGAACGGACCTCCCCTATATATGCGTGGAGTTCAACTTTAAGAACACCTCCATGCATGATTGGCTGAGTGAGTCAATAGTACGTATGGGCCAGACTGGTAAGGTGGGCCATTTTCGGAGGCAACGATTTTGTGAAGGATTAATTTAATTTGTGTAGCTGTATATTATGTGAGCAAGAGAAACTTAAGCTGAACCTGTTAATGTTATGGAGCTCAACCCAAGGATGTTAAGGGCCCAGAAGTTACAATGATATTTTTTTATTATATATTTTTGTAGCGAAGGTTGGACTTAGATTTACGGCTTTGGACAAGTAAATTATGAACAACTGCAAGAATTGACGTACAATATTGTTATGTTGTCCAACGGCCCTGCAAGGCCTTCGAGCTGACCTTTTCTCATCTCATCTGGGCTCATATATAGCTGCTTTTTAGTTTGTTTTGATAAATCTATTTGTTTTGATGAAAAATTTCTTCATAGATTTAAAAAAGAAAAAGAAAAAATAGTTTTCTTATGTCTAGTAGTATTAAAAATAAAAAAATCAAAGGAAAATTACGTTTGGTCAAAGAAAAATCCTATTAAAAATATGACTTAATTTTATAAATTGTATTGACTATTTAGTAAATTTTTTTGAAAAGCAACCCTATTTCAAGTCATACTAAATAAATTAAGTTAAGAGGAAATATGAAAACTATTGAAAACAATTTTATCTCATTTTGAGGTCACTACTCACTACCAAACATAGAAAAATGAAATATTTTTTTGAAACACAACTTATTTTTTCATAGAAAATATTAGTATCAAAAGAAACCAAGCGTTACTTTTTTTCTTCTCTCCCTAAATGTGTTGGAGTTTTATTTTAATGTTCTTGAATTAAAAATAGATCAATATATAATGGGTTGAGTGCAGATGTGGCGTAAACCCCTTGGTTTATGCCATCCAATAACACAACGCCACAACATAATTTAAAAAAAAAAAAAAAAAATTATTGAATACAACTTGCTACAAACAAACGCCCTTTCACAGAACAAAATCCCATCTCCTCCTTTCTAATTTCTATCATTCAAGTCAAAATAAAATCTTATCTTTTCCTCACAAGAAGCACCGATCTAGCAACCCGCCACACACACATCGCCAAAATCGTTGCTGTCACCACCGCTTAATCTTCTCTCCATTTCTCTATAACAAATCTGAACCAACATTAAATTAAATTTGTAAAAAGTACCCAATCAATTTCTTGCCCACAACAATCTCAAAAGTTGGAATGAAACCCCAAGAACTACACCAGGATGATGAAGAAGAAGAAGAAGAAATTTTGAAGTTTGAATACCAATTTTATATACCAATAACGAAATTTAAAAAACCCATTTCATGAAACTTGCAAAATACAACAAAAATACAATAAACCCACCTAAATTTTCTCTAAAATAGAGCAACTCAAAAGTGACCCTACTGAAAAATCTTACAGATCATATTAAAGTCACCATCCCTATCTCCATCTTTGCACACACAATGAACCACCAAGTGACCAACCCATTGCCACAAAAAATCCTTCAAACCTTAGAAAGAAATTTTGTGGAGACTAGGATAGTAGATAGGATGACGGCAACGACAACAAATTTTGTTGCTTGTGGTGGCATACAATGGCATATGATGGCATATGGCGACATGGGTTGTGGGGTGTTGGGTGTGCTTCTTCTCTGTTCTTGAAGACTTGAACAATAGAAAGAAAACGCTTGAGATTTTGATTTGTTTTAATTTCTGAAATAGGATTGCGTGGAGAAATTTTTTTAAATAACTATAAAAACCAAATTATATTATTAGTTAGCCAAGGTTTGAAACTAATTTGGTATATAACAAATCGAGTCCTTTGGACTCGATTTTTGAATGCTAAATTGAGTACATCGAACTCGATTTCAACCTCATTCGTAGCTGATGTGGTCCACGTCAGCATAGAAATCGAGTCATGTGGACTCGATTTCTGTGAAGTAGAAAACGAGTCCTACGGACTCGATTTCGTACCACCTAAACCGAGAAATCAAAACGCTGTAGAAGAAAACACTGAAGAACCAGAGATGAAAACCCAGAGATTAAAACGCCGAAGAAGAAATCCAAAGATCAAAACATCGAAGCAAAAACCCAGGGATCAAAATGCCAAAGCAAAACGCAGAGATCAACAACCAGAGATAAACAACGAAGAAGAAATAAGCAACAATGCAAATCGGATCGAGCGCCGAATCGGTCGATGGAAATCGAATCGGGTGTGTGGTTTCTCGCCGCCGCCGCTCCAGTGGAGGAGAAGAACATGTACCCAGCAACCCAGGCGCCGATTCTGACCAAACCCAAGCGACGAAAACTTCAGGCGATGGAAATCAGATCATGGTTTCCCGCCGCCGCTCCAGTGGAGGAGAAGAACGCGTTGATTTGTTTTGGGTTTTGTATTTGGTTTTGTTCATGGGTTTTGGGTTTGGGATTTTTAGAAATGGGTTTGGATTTTGAGAAATGGGTTTGGGATTTTGAGAAAAATGGGTTTGGGATTTTTGGAAGCTTGGCAGAAGGGAAGAAGATGTGAACAAGACTTGAAATGAAGAAAGAAGGGAAGAAGAGAACGGGACCTGAAATGGAGAAAAAAAATAAAAAGAAAAAAAAAACGAAGGGAGAAGATGATGAACAAAATGAATTTCTATTTGACAGAACTTGAGTCCAATGGACTCGAGTTCTATGTCTACGTGGACCACCTTTCCACATCAGCTACGAACGATGTTGAAATCAACTTCAAAGCAGTCGATTTAGCATTCGAAAATCGAGTCCAAAGGACTCGATTTGTTATATACCAAATTAATTTCAAACCTTGGCTAACTAATAATATAATTTGGTTTTTATAGTTATTTAAAAAATTTTATCGACGTGGAAAGGGGGAAATTATTGGGTGGTCCGGGACTACAAGGTCAGCAAGCTGACCTTATAGTCCCAACCAATAACTTTAAGACAACTCACTAAATTTTGCTTACAAAAAAATTTATACCACATCAGCCATCAGTAAATTAAAGTTAAACCCCACCCACCTTATTCCCTAACGTCTTTTAATCCCGTCAAAATCTGAAGAGCAAATTCAAAATTTAGAATGGAATTGGGCGGGTTAGTTATTTTCAATCTCAAAACTCAAAGCATTCAAATTTCATTTTTCATTGTTCATCAAAACTTTACAAACCTGCTCTTTCTCCAGTCCACCTCTACTCCTTCAGCTCTCAGATAGCTCGCTTCAGGCTCAGGCTTGATGAGATCTCCTTCCTTCTCTTGGGTTAGCTCTCTCTCTCTCTACAATACTATTCCCCTTTTTTTAATTATTCCAAGACTTAGATTTCGTGCAACAAACACAGCCTTTTTAGGGATTTAAGTTTTAAGTATTTCATGCAATTGATGTTTATAATTTATTGAATTTGTGTAAATCAAAGTTCAAATTGATAGGGCTTGGTCTATGCGAGCTTCCTCCTGAAAGATTGCCTTTAAGGTGTTTGTGAAAATGCTTGTTTGCTTGACATTTCTCTATTGGCTTTATGCTTTTGCTTCTGGTGGGTGGGTTTGAATGAAAAAATATATATATGAAGAAATGAGTCAATAGTTGATGTCACTGAGCCAAGTAGTACCAATTTGGTTTTTGTTTTCCACCTATTGCTCTCATAGTTTCTTCAAAAGAAGATCAATAAAACATAGTGTTTTTAGTTCTTATTCAATATTCTGTAATTTGAGTGTTTTGTCATATGAACTTCTTGAACTCCGACCAAAAAAATAAAGGTTCTTGGTTCTTTGAGCAATTTGCTTTGGTACCCATTAATTGTTAATAGTTCTATCGTTTTTACTAACTTCAATTTATCGTGAAGATGTAAAATTCCCATGCCCCCTTTTTTCTTTTAGTATTGGCTTAAATTTTGCTGCCCAATTTTTTCCTTTAGGTATTAGCTTGAGAATCCTTTGTTTTTTTGGCACATGTTTACAAATACTTGGGCCTGAAGACATTAGAGTGTAAGAATATACTTCACCAGTTTTAGTTTTTGGCAAATTTACAAGCATAGGCAGCCACAGCGTTTATACTTTGCAACTATTTTCAAGGAATGTGCTTTATATACTTATTGCTCCACTGATTGCTTATTATTTGACTTCTCTAATTCAAGTTCCAATCAAATTGTTGGTTTATTTCACTTGAAACCAAATGAACATATAGAATCTTTGCAAGTAAATAGAGGTTCAGCTTCTTGGATATTGTACTAATTGAAATTTGTTTTTCAAAGTTGCAGGATGATAGAGCCCCAGCTAAGCCACATTGCTAATAAAAGGTTGTGAAGCATTCATGATGGATTGAAGTCATGTATCTTGAAGTCACCCAGACAAATTTTTAGTTTTACTAAAGTTTTAGATTTGATACATGTTAACTTATTTTTAGTTTGAAACAAGTGACATGTCATGTACATACTTTTGAAATTTGGCTTATAGAGATCATAATAGCTCATTGTTGTGCTTTAGAAAACAATTCTTCCCTAACCCTTTTTTTTTTTTTTGAGGTGACTGGAATTCAAGTTTTAAACCATTTGATTTTTCTGTTCAAATAATGATGCCTAGAGAAATCAAGCACTAAATCCCATATACTTCCACTTTTACAAGAGAAATTAGGAAAGAAATGCAGCAAAGTTGCTCCATGAGTTCCAAATAATAGAAACTTTAATGAGGCCTTCATCAATCTCTTCCCCAATTTTCTCAAGTTAGTCACAGAATATGGTCCCAAAGCAAAAGATGACATAAAAAGATATATCATCCTCTTAATGCAAGTCTTGAATGGAAACCATAGTGTTGTTTACTACCAAAAATCTTGTTAGCTAATCATATAAGAACCTCTTATCTTTTTCTTTTTCTTTTTTGATAATTAAAGAACCTCTTATCACTCATACAAAAGTTGCAAAAGAATCTCAAAATGAGTCCATTCAAGGTTCATTTTTTCAACAAAGAAAGCAATCTCCAAATAAGATACAAGTTCTGTAAAAACTTCAAGCAAATAAAATCTTTGTTCAATTTCTCAAGGCAGCATGCACAACTACACCGTATACAACCTTTCCTTTCTTGACTTTTCAATTTGGATGGGCTTCCTTGACTAACGCAACTATTGTGTCTCCCAATCTTGCACCCTTCTTCCCCTTTAAAGCTTGTATGCACATCACCTTTGTTGCCCCCAAGTTGTCCACAACGTTGAGAATGGTCCTCATTTGAATGAAAGACCTTTGTTGTTGTAGAATTCCAAAGAACAAACTAAGGCAAAATCCAGAGGAGATAAAACCAATGTACCTTTAAATATTGATTTGGCAAAATGGATTAAATCTTGGTAAAAATAAAGTGCCTTGTTTTACAATGAGGTATCAGATTATCAGGGGTTCTTTTAATCTTTCAAATAAAATGTAGGCACTAGGTAATTTTTATAACATCCTTATAGCCTTCTAAGAGCATCCACAGCATTGGAGCTAAAAATTTAGCTTTTTAGCTCCACAAAAAGTTACTTTATCTATTTTACCTACTCACTTTACAAAACATGCTGCAGCAGTGGATCTATTTTAGCTTTCAACACAATAAAATAATATAAACATCACAATAAAATAATATATCTATTACAATAAAATAATATATCCAATACAATAAAATAATATATCCACTACAATAAACAACAATCACAACCACCCGCAACCGCAACTGCAACCACTGTCACTACCGCCGCCGCCACCGCAATTGCTACCACCGCCACTACCACTGTCGCCGCCGCCGCAACAATCTTTATTTTTTCTTCTTCTTCTATTTATTCTCAAGAATTATATTTTTCAAAAAAAAATGTTATATCCACAATATTTTTTACAATACTTTCACGAGAATCATAACAAAATCTTATATGGAAAATTGTTACTAATTCTAATTTGATCCCGCCATTAAAATTATATTTTTACTCACCAATATTAGTTAATTACTTAAAAATTTATTGCGAAAATATTGTAAAAATATTTTTAAATTGAGATGTCTTATTCTTTGCTTTTCTTTCATCCGTTTCTTTTCTTTTTTTTTTTTTTTTTTTTTTCTCTTGCATTTTCTCCACCACACACGTAGATAGCACTCCATCCACTCCTTTTTTTTTTTTTCTTTACTTTCCCCTTTCTCCAAACCCACCCTCCCTCTTTCTTTCTGCCTCCTCCAGCTCTCTCGTTTTCTCCTCTCTTCTTCTTCTTCTTTTTTTTTTTTTTTTCATCTTCTACTTGATTCCATAAATTCTCTAGCTCTTTTTGTGGTTTGGGTTCGTGTGTTTGGGTCCATGTAGATCGGTAGTGGTGGTGGGTTTGCTCATCAATGGTTTTTTTTTTTTTCCTTCTATTTTTGAGATGGGTTTGGTGATTGATGATAGTAGGTTGATGGTGTTGGTTTTGGTTTTGGTTGTGTTGACGGTGGTGTGGATTTAATGGGTTTTGGGGTTATTTTGGTTGTTGTTGGTGGTGGTTCATGGTGGATTTATGGGTTTAGTGGTGGTGGATTTATGGGTTTTTGTGTGTTGGAGGTGGTGGAGGTGTGTGTATGGTGGAGAGGTTGCTGATTTTTTTTTTTTTTTTTTGTGATTGTTGGGGTGTGTGTGGTGGTGAGGTGGTGGAAGAGACAGTGTCGGCTTGGGTCAGTGACGTTGAGGCCGGCGGCTTGGGACTTGGGTCGGCTTTGGCCGATGACGTTGAGGCCGGCGGAGGTGCGGTGAGCTTCAGAGAAGGAGAGACTGAAATGGATGAGCTTTCCGGAGTGACTGAAGCGAGGAGGGACAGCGTGAAATGAAAGCAGGGAGTCTGATAAATGGTTTTTTAATCGAACCCGAATAAAATACTATTTTTTTTTATAACTTTCAGCTACAGTGCTCATGTATTGATACGTGAGCACTGTAGCGCAAAGCTAAAAATTTTTAGCTTTGCCTCCACTGCTGCGTATGGGATTTTGTGGTTTGAGTGGAGTTAAAATAGCAATATAGCTATTTAGCTCCACTGCTGTGAATGCTCTAAGGGAGATGGCTAAAACAACTCTTCTTTTCAAGATAGAGTAGACATTTAGATACAGCCTAACATTATTTAGCTACACTTGGGGCAGATGTAATAGGAAACAAATGTTCATTGGCATTCTCATTGTGTAGGTGTGGAGACTTCAACATCATATGCATGCTGTTAAGCAAAAAAACTAGACTTGTTTTATAACCAGAACTTCTGCACATAATAGAGGCAGGCGTCATCTTAATCAATCGGCATCCTCTAAATTAATCAACTAGAAACTTTTAAAATAAATCATTTCTTCTGCACCTCATTTTAAATTATGATGAAATCCTAAATGAATGAGCCATTTGTTTAGAAAGCATGTTAGGCATAATTAGTTTCAAAAGCATACAATTGAGTCCCATGAATGGAATTTAGCTTTGGCTAAATCACTGAGTCTATTCAACCCAATCTTGAATGAGGCAAACCAATCATGAGCAAGACTCAGCTCTCTTATTGGTGTTGAGTAATATAAATAATGCAAGCACAAAGACTAGAACCTGATCCAACCTGGCTTTGAGCTTCAATACTCACATTCTCAATCTCACTAAAAATTTTAACATCAAGACTCGACACCCATTTCTGAGCTCAAGCTCATTTACACACCAAATTCAAACAAAGTTCATTAAAACGTCACATTTATCTAGAAAAAACCTATCAGCCTAATAATGTCAGTACCACTGAAAAAATTCTTAAGGTAAATTCACACAAATAATACTTTAACAACAAGCTCTTAGTTCTTCCCAAACATTAAATCAAGAACTACTACCAGGAAAAAGAAGGGCTTAACAATCTGTGAAGAAGCATTTCAATCAATTGCACTCACATATATCTTATCAATAAAACCCATATGAACTGGATGACTAAAATCAACATTAAAACAAACCCAAGCATCAAAAGGCACAAAATAATCAACTATGGGCCAAAAATTGAAGCTTTAAGGAAGCAATAGAAGTAGAATCACATACCTTTAGACCATTTCGAAGCAAACCCAGAAGCCATCTTCATGCTTATCTATTGTTCCCTTTGAATATGAGATTATATAACCATCAAAAGCATTCAATTAAATGATGGCTCATTGAAAGAAAAAAAATGACAGATTAACAATGACCCGAGTGACCAAACAACCATAAGAACAAATCCAAAGAGAATAAGGAGATGGGACACACACTTCAAGTAGATTGAATTAAAACAAAGCAGACCCTTTTGCTGCACAAGAGTGAGAGAGGGGGTAAATTCTTAGCTTGCTGACCTCGGAGATCTCATCGAGCTTGGGTTTGAAGCGAGCGATCTGAGAGCAGAAGGAGAAGAGGTGGACTGGAGACACAGAGCAGCTTCTTGGAGTTCTGATGCACAATGAAAAATGAAATTCGAAAGCTTTGACTTTTGACTTTAACTTTTGACTTTTGACAAGGTCAACTTGCTGACCTTCTAGTCCCGGACCACCCAATAATTTCCCGTGGGAATGTGTATTTAATTTTTTAGTTAAAGGTTGACGTGGTTATATTATTGGTGGCGTAATTCAAGGAGTTTACGCCACATTCAGACAGAATTTAAGCTCATATATAATATATAATAATGTTGATTCTAAAAGAAAAAAAAAAAATACGCCTGTGTATATATATATATATATATATATATAATAGTGATTTTTAAAATTATACACGTAATAATAATATAATGAGAAACTTGACGTAACAAATATTATAAAAATTGTAAATAAAAATTATTTTAATATCTTCAAATGTCCTAATTAAATTATGTTCTATATGTTTAATAACTCAAACTAACATCAATAATACAACTATAATTCATCATTTCTATAGATAAGTATAGGTTATATACTAGTATATTATAATGCACAAAACCAAAAATAATAATAATTAAATAAAGGTAAGAACATAATGAACGTATATAACTGCATGTATCAAGAGAGATGAAGAATAATTCTTCTCCAAAGAAAGGATTTCTTGGATAGCGAAGGGACAAATGATGGCGATAGCACTGACCTATGAAACTTCAATTTTAACAACGGTTGACAATCAATCAATCACATGTTGATTTGTATGCAACTGAATATTGAAACTTTGACAAGTTCCGCAAGAGGACATTATTATAGCCTTTGTTGATTTGAATTAGACACGCATACGGAACTGTAAGTACCTAAAGAACCTTAGCAACTTAGCAATATATAAGGATTAAGGGGAGCCATAGAGGACAATGTGGCTGTTTCATCGTTTGGTTTTAATTTGGCCATAAACTCATTTCCTATATAGTTTAAGGAAAGAAGAGTTTGTCTCTGCGCCAGTTATATAAACATGTCATTTTTGTTTTGTTTTTTCATTCGACGACGGCGTCAAAGGAAGCGAAATATGAATCAAACAGCTCCTCCTCCTGTTCCACCTAATTATGCAACTACTGCCGATGCTTATCCTGGTGGTGGTGATGCTAGTGATCCCGGTAGATTTGGTAAACCCAATGGAGGTCTAAAAGATGGCGTACGCCGTACGTAATAGCTTTTGTGAGTACTGCAGCTGAAATCATATCTGTCAGTGATGCTGGTGGAGATGGTTGTAGTGGTGGTGCTGGTGGTGGCGGTGGTGGTTGTAATTGAGGAGGTGGTGGCTTTGCTGGGTAGTGCCTTTGGCTTTCAAAGGTTGCTGATACGCATACTTCAGGGTTGTAGGACATGTTATTTGTTTATAAAATGTAGAGCTTTGCGTGGATTTATGTATCAATAAATTATTTTAATTTGTGTAATTATCTGTATGAAAGTTTATGCCATAAAGCTTATTAGAGGTTGCATTAATTTTTCTAATTCACCGGCCCACAAGTAAGATATATATTTTTTCAACCGAATGATATTTGGAAAAGGAGAGAAGTTTTAGTCCATAAAATATCCTAATAGTATATAATGCAGGAGACAATTCTTTTCAGAGAGAGAGAGAGAGAGAGAAGTTCATTTGCTTGGGATCCATTTCATAATACAAAATTTATTTTCATGAATCCAAGGGTTTACAAGGTCTTATGTTATTTAAAATATATTCTGCTCCACTACATAGCAAATTATAATTGAATAAAAAATAAAAAAATAGACTCAACGAAACTAGTTTGGGGTGGATTTTCATGTGAGCCAAGTAGTACCATGTATGAACTTCTCTTTTTAATTTATTCTTGGGTTGGTTGCCTAAAGATGTAAATATCCTCAATTATTTGTTCTATGATATATATATAAAATCTAAAAAGGGTTATTTGTGGAAACCTCACTTCGGCTGTTCGGCATGATTGTAATAATTCCTAGTTATGTCCACAGACGAACCAATACTTGAGGGGCTAGATATGGAGGACACTAATGGCCTGTTTGGATGTTTAAAAAAGGAGGGGGAGTAGAGTAGAGGGAAGGGGAGTAATTCAATTACCTTGTTTGGGAGTTTTTTAAGGAAGGAGGGGGAGGGGTTTGGAGGGGTTTTAAGGGGTTTCAACTACCTCCAACCCCCTCATTTTTAATTCTCCCAAATTGGAGAGATTTGGAAGGAGAGTAGAGCACATAAAATTATTGATAAAGTAAATTACCTAATTTACCCTTATTATATTTATAAAATTACAATGTTAAAAACAAGGGGAAGGGCTAATTACTCCCTTTCCCCTTACTAATTATAAAAACATCCAAACAAGGTAGAAGGTAATCATTCTCCTCTACTCTCCTCCCCACTACTTCCCTCCCCTCTACTCCCCTCTACTCTCCTCCCTCTCTAAACTCCCAAACATGCCATAAGTGAATTCAACCGTAGTCTCACCTTAGTCCCGCGCGCCATGGTCCAAATAGTATCAAGTATCAACTTGGTGACATCTAGAGTAAACCAACCCCATGATCTAGGTGTTGTTGTTCTATAATAAATTCTGCTAGTATAATCGAGTGAGATCCAGGATGATTTTCCTTTGATTTCTACTACAAAGTTAAATTTTTATCATCCCACAATCAACGAAGTAAAAGTTGGTTTTCTGGAAATCTAACTAGGCTACCAAGTAGAGAGCATCATTCTTCATTCATGAAGGTGACTCCCAGAATGTTATTAAGTGTTAGCTTGTTTGTTTTTGTTTAAAATGCTAGTTTTAATTAATGTCAGTGTATGTACAATTTAAAAAAAAAAAATACTTTTCTAGATAATTGATACCATTATTGTAAAGATATTAGCTAGGTTTATTATGTACCAACGTACATTAGAGCCGAAGAGTAACCGTCCAAGAGGTTTAATTATATTGTAAGTTATAAGGACTTAGCTCGTATGGTTCCTCTATATACACTGTTAGGATCCTTTGTAACAGAAAGAGCATATAGTAAAAATGTGGTGGTTAAGGGTCTTCTCATCAATTTAATTTATATAACCTTTTTTTTAAACCAATGAAAATAAGAGGCTGGTTGGTTAGCCGAATATTCTGTATTCATTTTCAATTTTTTGTGGGACTCACTACTAAAAAACTAATTTGGTTGTAGCATTTGTACACAATTTTCATTTTTAGTATCCTAAAAGTTGGATTTTAATACAAAAAATGAAGACAATTTTTTAGTGTTTTCATTTTCTATAAATACAAATACAGTGGCATATTTGTAAATATTGTGAAAGCACAAAATTACTTTTTTTGAGTGACGTGATTGTAAGTGAGAAAAGTTACTTTTTTTTTTAAATAGAAAACAATAATCAAATTCAAGTATGATGTATTTTATACTTAATTATGTATTCAAAACAACTTACTAAACACTACCAAATGCGAAAATGAGTATTTTTTTTATATTCAAATTTAAGATTTGAATATGGAATACATAAAATGAAAAGTAGATACACCATTTTTTGAAACCAAAACAGACCTTAAGTTTTTCCATTCAAACTAGTAACTATCTTATTATACATTTGATAATCGATATTGTGGGGTACAAGAATTTCGAGTAATGTGACCATGCCATGTCTCACGGCCAGGCCGAGAAGGACTGTTAGTGGGCCGAGGAGGCCACGCCCTCGGATTTCATGATCACGTCATCAAATGGGAATGACGACCTCCCCCTCGTTTCTATTAGTATGCCACTGCCTCGGAGCACAATATCGAAGGGAAACCCCTGGGGGGATTTGGTACTTAGCCCTAACTCCTCCATATCGGCAGGGGAATCTACGAAATGTTTGAATCTACCCATCTAAGCAAACTAGAGAAAGAGGCGAAAGATACGTTTAAAGGAAGGAAACAAGAAATAGAAGGCCGAGGAGAAAACAGTCTAAAAGAATATAAAAAAAAAACTTACAAAAGTAAGTAGAATGAGCGCCTCAGGAACTTCTTGAGAACAAGAAGAGTCAGGAAATTTTGGAAGCCTAAGAATGTGGGAAGCCTGGACAGTTTAAAGGTGTGCAAAATGAGGGAAATGAACTCTCCGAGCGCTTTATATAGAAGGCGGGCTTTGGGTGAGAGTTATCCTGCCCAAAATTCGAGGAAAAATATTAACCGTGGGATCCTCATCTCACCGTTGGATGCGAAAAACAGGGCGTCGCCTGGAGCATTTAATGAAGCGTTACGGACTCCAAAGCGTCAAGTATAGTTACAGGACACGCGAAATGACATTCTTGCACGTGGGAGTCAGAGACACGTGTCAGGTCAATTGCCTGAAGTCAAAACCCCATTTCTCTCCTCGGATGGGAGGAAACAAATTGGAATTTTGAGAGGCTATTGTGGGGTACAAGGATTCCTAGTAAGGTGATCATGCCATGTGTCACGGCTAGGCCGAGAAGGACTATTAGTGGGCCGAGGAGGCCACGCCTTCAGATTTCATGATCACGTCATCAATACGTCATCGGAGGAGGCTTTATTGTGCAGAAAGAGCTTTGGGAAGGGGGATAACACTGACGTGATTAAAGAGTTGATGACTACCACCACTTTTAATGTATCCCACTAAACCTTCTGGCTGCATTTATGTGGAGAAGACCTTTAAACAGTGTTGCCTTGGTTGTCGCATCTCACATGAATTCGAAAAAGGTGCTAGATGGGACTGACACTTGGGGGATGGCCTACGTGATTAACAGATGGAAGGCCAAGATCATCTGAAATGGTCTATATAAAATAAAAGGTCCCCCATGAGAAAGGGGAGGGATTGGAGAAAGAGAAAAAGAAAACACCATAAACTCAAGAATAATATCTGTAATCTGTGATTTTAACCCACCATGATTGTTAACTAAACTCATTAAAACCTGGATTTCTAGCCTACTCTCCACAAATTTATTGTATTGAGCTCTTTAGGCCTATACCCTTTCTATTTTGAGCTTAAGTACAAATCGTGAGCCTACTTGCTCGTTTGGATACACGTTGCGTTTTGCAAAGCTGCGTTTTCATGTTTCTTTTCTTTTTTTTTCTTTTTTCTTTTGCTGTTGTTGCACGCGTCAGGGGGACAACGGTACTGGTCATGAACAGTAACCATGATTTATTAACTTTTTCGTCCTTTTTGTCACATCTGTGGGTCCCGTGTACTGTTCACAGGACCCACAACTTCACTTTTCAGCCAATTTTTTATTAAAAATTGGTCCCACAGTACTATTCACACATTTAAAAATTATTTTACTACAATATTTTCAGTTTTCAGTTTTCAATTTTTAACAATAAATTCTATCCAAACAGACCCTACATATATATTCTTCCACCTCCTCACAATATATGGGCCACTTATTTTTATTCCGGAAAGTGTTAAACTGCACACAGCTTAGAAAGTTGGGCTTTTATTAATGGGTCTATCAATGTGGGCTTTTATTATACTCCCCATGTTGATTCTTTTTATTTTTGGACGGTTTGAACTTTGAGGTGCTTTTTCCAACTTCTTACCAAAATGAAAAACCAAAAAAGCGGCAAGAAAATTAAGTTTGAAAGAGGCCGTGCCTTGGTGGAGCCCTCTGGGCCTCTAGTCTCTACCATATTTACTTGGAAAGCACGCGTGGTTGCAGTTGCAGAGCATGTACCAGATCGCGTTAATCCTATGAGGGCTAACTAAGAAACTTCGTATATTGAATTGAAAAGTACGTTCAATGCATTGCTCATTAAGTTTCTAACAAATTACCAAGACAACTTGCAGCTTAGCTTATATATAATAAACTAAGATAGCCATAGAAAAACACGCAGAAATACATAGTCGTGATATAGTCTTTTGGCAAAAATTTCATAGTCGAAGAAATTAAGGAAGTCTCTCTCCGTACCGTTTACATTTGCGGCAATGGGGTGTTTTTGCATACAAGGGAGCAAAAACAAAAAGAATAAAAATAAAAAAAATGCTTCCCCCGCGGGTTATGCAGGTAAGGCTCCTAAACGCAAAGGTGGCAGAAATGATGGTGGCATGGTTTTTATGAGCACTGCTGCTTATGCAAACACATCCACTGATCACAGTAGCGCTTGTGGTGGAGGTGGAGGTTGTGGTGGTGGTGGAGGTGGAGGGGGTTGCGGTGGTGGTGGTGGAGGTTGTGGAGGCGGTGGTGGATGAAGCTGAGGGGGTGGTGGCTTAATTTGCTTGGGGTTTGTGGTGGTGGACTACTGGTGCTGGCTTTCAAGTTTGTTAAGCATGGAATTATGGTTTTGTTATTCGTTTATGATTTGTTGGGTTTTACGTGAAGTTATAATTACTTGGCAATAACTATAAGAGGTTATGATTCAGCAAAATAAACCTATGAGGGGTTATGCCATGTAAATTTTTTCCCGCCTTTTTTTTTGCTTAGTCTCATGATTCATGAGGATGTAGGACAAAGGTGTATTTTTATATTCTAAATTTATTTAATTCAATGAATAAGTCTCAGTTAGATTTGATCTTGTGTATACTGATTAATATTATATATAGAGCTTATTAAGAAAGTGTGTTCACACAATTTTTTTTTTTTGGGTTATTTTATCCCAAAGGCTAAGGATAAGACTATCACTTCTCTTAAAATATGATAGAAAATATGTTTGATTCCAATGCTCTATGTGTTTTATGGCCTTGCCTTTTGCTTTTATATATATATATATATATATATATATATATATATATATATATATATATATATATATATATATTTATGCATTCCTGCCATTTTTATTTTTGAATTTATCAAAAGAAACAATTTAACATATCTTTAATATCTCAACAATTTAGGGCGTATCTGGTTGTCTTGTTTAAATAATAGTTTTCATTATTTAAACAATACAATACATATTTTCATAACATTTTTCAGCCATACGTATTTTCATAACACTTAAATAACGTTATTAGAATAATATTTTTTATAAAGTGATGGGTTTTGGTATAATATTTATTTATCTATTTCAATATGTTTTGATCTATAGTTATTAACAACTAAACTTGTTGTGAAAAAAAAATTATATATTTTATTGTGTATGTAGAACTACTCTAGACAATATGGGAGATTACTGATCACTCAAATTAAACACCGGAAGCTATGTCTATTTTATTCCTAAGGCTAAGGCTAGGCTAAGATTTTCACTTCTCCTAATGAGAGAAAATATGTTGATTTGAATGTTTTATGTGTATCTTGTGGCCTTGCCTTATTCTACTTTTATAGATAGCATTCCTGCCATTTTTTTTAAAAATGAATTTGTCAAAAAAAAACAATATCTTTAATTTCTCAATAATTTATTTGAAAAAGTTTAAGGATACAGTAAAATCTTATAACATTTTTATAACATCTTTATTTTGAATTATGGTGTATTCCGGTATAATCTTTTTCTTATTTTATTTTATATTGATCTATTCTTGATTAACACCTAAGTTTGGTGTGAAATATTATAGGATTTTGTTGTATTAGTAGAACTACTCTATTTATTTTCATGTGATAACATACTTTTAAGCGACTACTGCTTTTGCAATTATTTTGGTGCAAACAAAGTGCAAGTATTTTCACTAATTCCTCCTCAAGAAAAAGTATTATTGGATACCTGTTTATTTTAATAGAAAAACAGGAAATATATCATAATTTATAGGAGATGGTGAATATTATAGGCTTATTATAACGATCTACAGGAATTAATGCAAATTTTTAATGCACTGCAATATGATTCATTGGTTTCCAAATATTGCCATTGAACCATAATTTCTGCTACGTACGGACCCATGTTGGGACCAATTAAGAGGGTCCCTGCCCCTTCGGCGCCAACGCGGCAATGCCCTTCGGCCACAAGCAATACAAGCACAAGAAATTGTTCTCCCATTGTTATTATAAGATAACTAGCATTATGCCCGTGCGATGCATGACTTAATCAAAATTCAAATATAAATAATTTTTATATTAATTTACTTAAAATAAATAATAAAAATAAATAAATATTTTACTTTTAAGTTACATAATGAATGCATGTTGTGTGAGACTAAAGTATCATAAAATACGTGTATATATATATATATATATATATATATATATATATATATATATATATATATATATATATATTTAAATGGAAAGCCCTTGACTTTAATAGTTAAAAACTATCCAAAACAATAATTGAAATTATTTTTAAGTGAAACCTCAATTCAATAATTAAGAACAATCTAAATTATTAAACATTTAAAAATTTGAAGTAGAGCGAGACTCACATGATAATTTAATTTTTGTCATTGAAAGTATGGAAGAAGGCACTGAAACTTGAGTGAGTTTCACCCTACCAAGTTTAAGTCAAGTGTGTTGTACACTACATGTGTGTGTATATGTATGAAAACTAATTTGAATTTAACATTTATTATAGAATATATGTGGCGTAGTCTTACCCCTGTTTAGCTAATCTTTGTTATAATCCCTTTTGTGTAGTGTGCGTATATGCATGAAAAATTATTTGAATTTAACATTTATTGCAGAAAAGAGGTGGTGTAGTCTTACCCTTGTCTAGTTAATTCTTATAATTTCTTTGTTTTGCGAGGAGAGAGAGAAATACTTCTTTTGAAAAAAAAAAAAAGTCAGCGTATATATATAATAACTAAAATATTAATCTTTGGAAGTAGTATCTCATACGGATTAGTATTTCAATTGTGGGTTTTTTGTAGTTAAAAGTTAGTACATAGTAGTTAATAATTAGAAAATTACTGTGGAATTTTTTTAAACCAATCCCTTTAAAAAGTTTTAGTAGAATTTAAATCACGTTAATAAATTATCTCTCTATTCAATTTTGTTAATCATGTTAATAAAAATTTACTGATAAAACTATTATTAGTAAACATTTCTTAGACTTATCTATTTAGCTCTGTTGCCAAATTTATATAAACTCTTTTATTTTATTTTATTTCTTTTTTTCCGAAGAGTATAACTTAACCAAAAACCTATAAACAACAATGTACATTCAATATAAAGAATATAATCAAACTTATTCATAATTTAAAATTAAGAAATTAACACAATTTATAAAATAAGATATAAATTTAGAAAAAGAACAAAGAATAAACTTGTTTGTTTTCTCTATCACTTTGAGAGATGAAAGTGTGAGTATGTAGCTAAAACCTGAATCAATTATTGTAGAAGAGAATAAATGAGTGCAAAAGTTCAATATTATAAATTGGGTTAAAACTTATGTGAGAAGTTTTTATTGATTTTTTTTGAAGTTAAAGAAAAATAGCTTAAACAAAATGAAAAAAATAATAATGAAGAAAGAATGCATACCTGTCATATATGAGATTTAAGCATTTATTCCAATATGTGAATGCCTAAATCCTATCAAATCCTATTGGAATAGAATTTGAATGTACATTGCATACCTGTCATGTTTACTTTAAACTCAAAAACTTATTACCTTATTTACATTTTTTTTTAACTTTATCCAAAAACATTTTTGGTAAATTGGTATGAACACTAATTGTCTAAAAAAAAAAAAAAAAGTAACGGATGAAGAGGAAAATTTTGCTGTTTAATATGTTATTATTATTTTTTTCCAGGTATTATGTTATTTTTTCCTTTACAGGTCATATAATTTAAATTTTAAGAAAGGAATAGATGAAGATTGTTATTGTTTTTTTACATGTACTATGTTGTTGTTGTTGTTTTTTTTTAAAAATTTTTTTTTTTTTACACATAGTAATAAAAATTTAAATAAAAAAAAGGATTAGATGAAGAGTTTGAATTATAATCAAATTAAAAAAATTTATCAACTTATAAATTAAAATAACAATAGGATTAGATGGAGAGTTTGGATTGTAATTAAATTAAGATTTTTATTAATTAGAAATGATAGGAGAAGAAGATAAGTACAAAAAATTATATTTATTTTTTAAAAATTTTAAAAAAGTTTCTGCAATTTTTGGAGTGTGTGTACATATGAAAATTTGGTTACTCCAAAACTTATGTTTAGGATGATTTCTGACTCAAAAACAGTTGCAAACATTGCAATCGTAAGTAAACAGACCATAAAAAAACTACAAACAAAAAAGGGTTCCAAAAAGAAACTAATACCTTTTAGCAAGCATTTGAGTATTTGACAGCATTGGTAAGCTCCGACTTGTCATTCTGATTTCCAGTACTGGGATTGGAAAGTCTTTCATCATCATCATCTTCATCATCTGAAACCTGCCCAAAACACAAATAACATTTTCAATTAAAATACCCAAATCAATTTTTCAAAACCCAAATTGTTACAAAGAGGGAAAAGCTGTACCTGTTGGGTTCTGATTTACCCCATTTGACTGGTTGTGGGCATGATGTAAAATTTTGTAGGCCTTAACCTTGAGTTCCTTTAAGGCTATAGGGATTGCACCAAACCCTTTCCAGGTATATTGATTCTTGGGTCTCCTTGCAAGAACCCAAAAAAAATTGAACCAAAGCTTAAGTATGAAAAAATTTAATAGCTAAAAACAAATAAAGATGAAATTTTTTTTGAATTAAAGGGTGAAAAAATTAAATCAAATTTCAAATTTTGGAAACTTGTACCCCTTTCTTAATTTTTTAGAAACCAAGCAATATGAAGAAAGAAAAATAAAATAGAAACTTAATTATATCAACAATTAAACACGTATACACACATATACAGAGAGACATAACATTAAAAAAAAAAAAAAGTAAAAATAGAAGCTAACCTTTTTAAGAGCAAGTCTCTGCAACGGCACCACCTTTCAAATAGTTGGATGTCCACTTCTAATTATTTGGGTGTGTATTTTTTGATAGTATGGGTGTGATTTAATTTGGGTTTTATTTTGTGTTGTAGAACAAATTAAACACTACGTTGCTGTATTTTTATCCACTTAGAAATACAGCTAGTATAATTCAACTTTAATCTAAATTAAGATTTTTATCCACTTAGAAATTATAGTTGAAGAAAAACTATATCCACTTGAAAATTATAGTTGAAGAAAACTTATATATATATTTTCTTAAAAATCTAAAAATTTAAGAAAATTTCTACAATTTGGTACCGCCACTTGGCGTAACCACGATGTCTACGTTGTTATATTTTTATCCACTTAGAAATACAGCAAGTGTAATTCAACTTTAATCGATCTAATTAAGATTTTTATCCACTTAGAAATTATAGTTGAAGAAAAATTATATATACATTTTTTCTTTAAAATCTAAAAGTCTAAGAAAATTTCTGCATTTTGGTGTCGCCACTTGGCGTAACCACAATGTCTAAACCCAACTTTTATTATATATAAAGATAATATGATATGATGTAGGTATATATCTACAATAAATTTGCTACCTATTGTTTGATCTAGGTCGGTGCTGACTAGTGAAGTTGATTAATTAATGGTGGGCATCAACAAGCTGGGGAAAGAAAAAAAAAAAAAAAAAGGAGAGAGGGGGGGTGAATTGTAGTGTATGCATAACCTTAGATTATTATAGTCAAAGGTATTTTAAGCAAGTTTATTTGATTTTGAGATTGAAAACCAAAATAAAGAATTTTTTTTTGGTTTTTTTTAGAATATATTGAATATGTATGTGTGAATGAAGTTTCAAATTGAGTAAAAATGACAATTGTGAATGATTCATATTACAGTGAAAGGAAAAATGTTGCCAAGTTACAAGTCAGCCAAAGCCAATGAGGCTAAAGCTTATTCCCAAATCTTCTTTTTTTCTTTTTTCTTAAGAAAACGCGCAGTGAAGGTTTTAGCCTTGAAATTTTTTTTCCTCTTTTAAATTTTGAATTGCAATGTATTTCTAGGTCGGTTGGCTTTTATGCTATTAAAGGGATGGTAGTCTATTTTAAGAAAATTTATTTTCATTGTATATTTTCAATTCTTGTATTTGTGTTTGTTCAAACATTAACAAGTTTTGCCAAAGAAGAGAGAGAGGCATTTGTTTGATTTATCCACATGCCTTTTTATCCAACAAAGTTCTACTATATTCATTCTCAAAAAAAAAAAAAAAAAAAAAATCTACTATATTCTAATTAAAAAAAGGGGGAAAATCATCATATATAGAATTATTGAAAGTACGAGAATATATTTGAAAAGTTTTCCATATGCCTTGATTATTTTTAAAAGATTACATATCATTATCTCAAATTAATTGATGTTTATCTTCTCAAAAAAAAAAAAAATGTTTATAAGTAGAATATTTTTCTATGGCTCTCTGGGGTCGGTTTTTTGGGGGTAGTAGTACTTAACTACTTATGGCCTTTTAAGAAGAATACATTATATTATATCGCTATGCAGTATGCATTCAGCTACAAAGCCTAAAATAATATATAGAGAATGCATCACCAGATGCTACCTTGTACTTTTAGTGGCAGGAGTCGAAGGGCATTTAATATCTTGTCTGATCTTTGAAACGAGTAAGACCAGATTATATATTTTCTTTTGCAATTTTTAAATCTGACTTCCTATATTTCTGATCAAAGCAAAAGAACCTAAATTATGAATGGATCATAAGTTCATAGCGCATTTTTTATTACCCAAAAAAAAAAAAAAACTCACAATTACCGTGAAGCTTCTATCAAGAGTAGACGAAGACTTGGAGAGAAGTTGAGAATTTACAGTCAGAGAGGAATGTCATTAAATTTCTTGATAGAAAAAAGGGAAATTACCACGCATTATACTTATCTTATAGACCAATCTGAACTCTTATTAATTAATTGACAACGTTCTTACGCAACAAGCAAACATGTTCTATGAATTATTCAATGTAAACGCAATAAGATTCCTCCCAATTCAGTATTCAGTATTTGAAAATTTATGTTATTTTTCATCTTCGTCAAGTGGTTGACGTGACTTTGGAGCCCATATATTAATTACCTTATCCTAAAGGACATTAGTACTCATTAATCCTAGCATGTGGGTTCTATTTATTTGCTATATAAAGGAGAGGCATAGAGGAATTAGAGCCAGTATAGTCGTTTGGTTTTGGGGCCATATACCTATAAAGTCAAAGAAAGATACAAAGTAAAACCCAGTTGCACTTCAAGTCTTCAAGTTATGGGCTGTTTTTGCTTCGGAAGGCGTAAGAAGAAAGAAAATAAAAATCCAATAGGTGGTAGTACTGCTAAAACTACCCCAAGAAGAGGAGGTAAGTCTTCATCTACAACGGGCAAGCATGGTGGCACAAAAGATGGTGGCATGGTTGTCACGACGATCAACTATGGAGGATCTGATACGGCATCCTCTATGAGTAATAATGACTGTGGTGGTGTCAACAGTGGTGGTGGTGTTAGTGGTGGAGGAGGTGGAGGGGGTTGTGGTGGTGGTAGTGGTGGTGGTAGTGGTGGAGGAGGTGGAGGGGGTTGTGGAGGTGGTGGTGGCGGTGGTTGTGGTGGTGGTGGCGGAGGTGGTGGTTGCTGAAAAGGATCATGATATCCATGATTAATTAATAATTTGTTGTGTATAGGCGTATACTACTTGTTGAATAAAGAGTTATGCATGAGATGAATATCATATATATTGTATTATTGTTGTTGTCATGACTCATGCGAATAAATACGGTAATATTGATTTTTTTTTTTTTTTTGAGAAACGGTAATATTGAATTTGATACGTAAAAGTATGACCATTTATACCTTTCTCCATTCTTTTGGCTGAGATCAACAACAGGCCTATTAGCCCTAACAATCAACAACAAAAAATGAAATGAAGAGGGTTTTTTATTTTTTTGGTGACAGAAACTAAAGAGTTGATGAAAGAAAACACTCTTGCAACGATGTCATCAAACTTCATGATAAATTTTTTAAGAACCGGAATGACAAATGATTATTTAAAGAATTTAAATCAATTAAAAATTAAAAAATTGCATGTTGAAGCTTTTTAATGGTCTTAATTAATTTGTTACCAATTGATCAAATTGCTGCCTTTAATAGAATAGTCCAAATTATCGAAAATTAAATAACAAATAGTAGTAATAAATAAATCTAACGTGTGCTTTTGGTGTAATTCTTAGATACTGATCTCATGGTGGGGTCTACTCATTAAATTTATTATAAAGTCCATCATGAATGTAAGAGAAGGGAGCACTATTTCACTATACTCCAGAACTACCTAAGTATTTTCCGTGCTTTTGTGTTAAAATCTCATCTTAATTCTCTTCCTTTGTGTGTGTTAAAAAAAAAAAAAAAAAAGGACTACATCACTACACAAAAAAGGTTCTATAGCCGCTTTTTTAAAACGTGGCTATAGGTCAGAAAAATGTGGCTATAGGACGATTTGGTCTATAGCCGCGTTTTTTTAGGCCGCGTTTTTACCCATGGCCTAAAATGCGTAACTATAACCTAGAAGGGTCTATAGCCGCGTTTTTTTAGGCCGCGTTTTTACCCATGGCCTAAAATGCGTAACTATAACCTAGAAGGGTCTATGGCCATGTTTTTTTAGCCGTGGCTCTAGGCCGGGACCAATGGCCATGTTTTTTTAGCCGTGGCTCTAGGCCGGGACCAATGGCCACGTTTTTATAGCCGTGGCCATAGGTCAAATGTTGATTGCCTGGAAGAAGGATTAGCCGCGTTCAAAATGCGGCCACAGTTGTCAGCTTAAATCGCGTTTTTAAAAATGCGGCTTTATCCCACAACTGTGGCCACGTTGTAAAAACGCGGCTTTCACCCATTACTATGGCCCCAAAATAACTCCTTGCAGCTATAGCCTTGGTTTTTTTGGCTCTCCCTTTGCAGCTTAAGTCACATAATTTATAAAATGAAATTAACTTAAGCAAAGTCACATAGGATTGTGAACTATATCATTGTCTCCATTGACTTAAAATTATCTAACATATATTCTAAGTCTATAATTGAATAAATTTTGTGTAATCCAACCTAGCCAAAGAAAGAGCACAAGCACAAATTAAATACCAATTCAGAATGCATATATAGATAATACATTGATACACAGCCACCACACCAATTCTTTACTGTAAAGACTCAAACTAAGATTGGAGGACTTGGAAATAATGTTTCTACAAGGAGTTATTCTTTCCGATCATCCAATTCCAAAGAATTTCCATAACCCACTCTCCCTTTCACTCTTGCTCCTTTAGCATGCCATAATTAGGCATCCAATAAAACAAACAACGCATTCACTAACCAAAAAGCAGACTCCATTGGAACATTGACCCCAAAAAACTCCCATTTTCAACTAACAACATCCCAAAGATAACACATTTATAAACCACAACCCAAGTAAACAATTAACAAAAACCAAACTTTAAATAACAAATGTGTTTTCTTATCAAAACTTTGAATAACCAAAAAAAAAAACTTATTGTTAAAATCCATGATCTCACCCTACAACTTGGGGGAAGGAAGTGCCATTTGTGCCAAAGCCCATTCCTACCAAAACTTCACAAAAATTGAGAATGACACACGCATTGTCAAATACACACAGAATGGCAACCAAGTATAACATCTATATATACCCAGAAGCTCCAAAAGTACAAAGAATTCCCCCACCAGCAAAAATATAAATCCAAAGACAATTCATATAAAATTACCTGAAGCTTCTTGGTAAGGGTCACTACTTCATCCATGTTTGCGTCACTTTCCTGGTACACAGATAACAATGCCAAATGACTGGTTTTGTGGGAGATTCTTAAATTCTATTTTTTTTAAAAAAGCTAAATATTATTAAAAAAAATTATCTTTGAAAAAATCAAAATTTTCACATTTGCTTTTGATTCCATTGATTAAATTAAGTAAGCAACAGGAATTTCACCTTCTATCAGCACAATGACCTAAAAGATGACTCACCTCTAGGGAAGATGACTCACCGCTAGGGTTTGCCATCAAGGGCTATATCCCTGTCATGGAAGCACCACCAATCAACTCCAAGCTTGTTTATGAATCCAAAATTGGCTTTCACTGTTATATGCATTAAGAATTTTAAGGGGAAAAAAAAGTTCATATCATTTCCACTGGTAAATTATCAGTGCCAAGTATACAAAATTGGACAATAAAGATCAATCTTACTTCTTCTCTTGGCCATAGCCACTGAATTTGTACCATTGCTTTAGCATTTTCTGTTGAAAATCCACTTCGTTCTTCAAAAATTTCTTCTAATGCAATGTGCTCCTATCAAACAAAGTATTTCAAAGATTTTAAAATTTAAAAACAGAACTTTACAGGTAACGATTTCGGCAATTTGACTGTGTGAAGACTCTAATTTTTCTCTCTACTTTATAATCTCAAATCTCTATGTCGTTATTCTAAAATCCCCAAAATTTTCCTGTTTGATACTGAAACAGTTTTTAACAACAATTGCGGTTCAACATTTCAACAGAAACTGCCATAGAACGGTTGCAGAGAAAAAAGAAAAAGTAAGAAGAAAGAAAAGGAAAACCAAATATAATTAAGAGAATAAGAAGAAAGCAAGAAGAGAACAATAGCATTAACAAAATATATATCTATATATACACAAATCTGAAAAATAAGAATCAAAATTGATTTTTTTTTCCTTAGAACTTTGAGTCTCTCTCATTCTGTTGTGCGCCTTACAAATTGTTTCTATTTGTGATTGTGGTTTCGGTGGTCTAAGATTGGCAAGGGAACGGATGGTAGAGGAAAAACTAATGGTTTTGGCCGGCCTTAAATATTTATCTCTTGGCGCCCTATGAACTCTGTCTCTCCTATCTCTATATCTCAAGCCTTTCGAGTTCCAATTGCATTTTAAGTTTTTAGCTCAAATAACTAAATCTAAAGCAATCCAACCAAAAAATCCAAACCTAAATCATATTCAAACCCCAGATTTGAAAAAGAAAAGGAAAAAACAAAAACAAAAACTTTACTAATTATGGGTATACGGCAAAAAAACCTAAAAAAAAAAAAAATCAAATGCAACATTCAATCCTATACTTATTTAATCCCAACAATTTGGTTAAGATTAGAAACAGACGTACCCAAACTAAAACCAATATTTTTTAGTGATTTCTGTAATCTAAAAAAAAAAAAAATCCTGTTTCTTTATGGTGAAAACCCAACAAAAAAAAAATAAAAAATCAAAACCTAGTGTAATCCAAATACCTAAATAAATTCAATCCAACCAATCTCATACCCAGATCTAAGAAAGAAAGAAAAGAAAACATTTACCGATGGTAGTTCCGACGATCTGATGGTAACGTGTTAATGGCAATTAGTTTTCTCTTCCATCAGTAGTTGTATTTTCTAAATTTCTCATAGTTCTATCTTCTCCTAGGCCTTTCCTAAACACATCTATTTTCAATAGGGCGATACTCCTAGTGCTTTAAAAAAAAAATAGTAATGATGATATTTTGAGACCAAAGAATTCAAAGTAAAATACTAAACCCATCTTTTTTAAATTGTTTTTGTTTGAAGTTTTTTTTAATCAAATATTAACAAATGATAAAGAGATACAAAATTACTGATAAGTGAAAATGTAATTGAGGCCCTCGAAAATTTGGCATATTAATGAATTATTAGTACTTGACAGGGCAAACTCAGTGAATCTGAATTGCAACAAAAAATGAAAGGGTAAGAAGGTTTTTTAAAATGACAGAAGAGAGATGAAAGATAGACACACGCCAAACAAACTATCAAAAAGTAAATAATCACACAACCATATTAAGTAAATTATCCCTTAATATGCAGTAACACATTTATTTAACAAACTATTTGCTATTTATTTGTTTGTTTCTACTCAAAATTTCACTCTGGAAAAATTCTCAAAACAAAAAAGTAGAGACGTTAATTTGAGACCAAAGCATCCCAATAAAAACCAACCTTGCGTCTTTTAGGCATTTTTTCGAACACTTCAAGTGCATAATTAAACTTGCTACTGTAAAAAAGAACAGCATATTATGTTATAATTCAATAGTGACATTGTGGGAGGGGAGATTCAAATTATTGAAGTCTCCATTGGAAACACTAGAAGATGTCAACCAATTGACACTATATATCACATATTTTATGTTAAACTAACACGCATCATCAAGAAAGTTTCAGTTAGCTCAATTAATAAAATTTAATAAAGTCGAATAAGAAATAACAAATATGTTGGCAAAATTTGCCGGATAGCATTAGAAAAATTTTAGAAAATCAACACACCAATGAAACTATTTTGTAAGTTAGACTATTTTTGGAACTTGAGTTTGGGCTGAAACTCGAGTTTCCGCCCAAACTCAATTTTGCCAAACTCAAGTTCAAAAAACAATCCAACTTACAAAATAGTTTCAAACACATGCAATATACCAAATTTTTTTCTAAAAAGCTACTATTCAACAAAGTGCACTTCTAATACTAACTACCAGCTTTGCAGTAGCAGCAGCATTACATGATGTACTGAGTACTAACCCAGGAGAATCTACAACTAGGAATTAACTTACTAAGTTCTAAGATATTAAACACGCAAATGAAATTCTATCAACCCTCTTGCCATCCTTACAAAAACTTCAACAATAACAACAACAACAACACCGCATAGTAATCCAATCTCCCCCACCTCGTAATCAATATTTACACAATTCAATTCGATTCTTATTAACATCAAATTCGATGTGCTACTAAAATTCCAAACAGCATCCATTCCAAAAACAGCCCATATCCATTTCAAAAAAAAAAAAAAAAAAAAAAAACACCAAGTGAGAAATTAACATAAACAAAACATAAAAGGGCCAATGAACAATGGTAAAAATAAATCAATTTTTTGCAAAAAAATCAGAACCCAAACAAATATCAGTATTAAAAAGAAATCATATTTAAATCAATGCAAACACCACAAATCAAAATCAATCTAGTAATCCACTTCACAGTGCATAAGAAACTGAACAATCAGTGACCAATCACCAAAATACAGAAGAAATTAAAAAAAAAAATGAAGCATACCCTCGTGGAGAAGAGGAAGCACCAGAAGCAATCTTGTCTACGCCTTCAGTGGTGCAGGAATAGAATACCCTCGTGGAGAATCCCTCAGGGGAGCGAGACCCAGGTTGGAAAAAAATTACTGTTAGGCGAAACCCTAAACCCAAAATCGAAACCCTAAAACTAAAATCAAAACCCTAAACCTAAAAGCAAAACCCTACAATCGCAAAATCGAAACCCTACAATCACAAAATCGAAACCCTAAACCTAAAATCAAAACCCTAAACCGAAAATCGAAACCCTAAAACAAAAATGGAAACCCTAAAACAAAAATCAAAACAATCAATTTAAAAAACTTACTGTTAGTCGGCCCTGTCAGTGTCTTGAGTGAGATTGAGAGTTGAAGAGAGAGAGGGAGAGACCCAAGGCAGCGCCGGTGTGTACGATCGGTGGTGGAGATTCGATGCCTTAGGGGTTTTTTATTTTATTTTTTTGAGGGTAAGGTTTTTTGCCGCCGACTCGGACTTCGGTGCGGGTGAGGGTGGAGGCGGTACCGCGGTGCTTGGTCTGGAGGTCAGTGATGATGCCTTGGTGAACGACAACGCGGGCAGTGTTGAGTTGGGCGGACTTGAGTTCGAGTTGGGTCTCGCTGATTTTGCCGCCGGTGAAGGAGAGGACTGGGATGGTGGCGAGCTCAAAGGTGACCGAGAGTGGTTTGGTTTGGGTTTTGAGGGAACTGGGTTCGAAGGGCTTTAGACAGATCGAGGAAGGGTCTTTTTTTTGGTAAGGGAATTTTTTCTTTCTAATTTATAGTACAGTTTTTAGCCCCGTTTTTTAAAATGCAGCTTCAGGGATTCTTGAAGCCGCGTTTTAAAAACGCAGCTTTAGGGGTGACTATGGCCGCGTTTTTTAATAAACGCGGCTTTAGGACAGACCTAGATGGGTCTGAAGTCGCGTTTTAAAAATGCGGCTTCAAGACATTTATTAAAAAAAAAAAAATTTCAGATGGGTCTGAAGCCACGTTTTAAAAACGCGGCTTCAGCCCATTCCAGAAAAACGTGGTTGGAGAAAAAAAAAACGCAGCTACAGACTTGGGCTTGGGCTGCATTCAACCCACGTGGCCCACCTAGGGTCTTAGGCCACGTTTTTGCAAACGCGGCTGAAAAAAACGCGGCCTAAGACCCGCGTGTTTTGTAGTGCATCCAAATATAAAGAGGTAAATCAATCAACCTGGCTCATAGTGGAAGGTTGCATTGAAGGTTTCAACCTGGCTAATTATGCTATTTGTACCGAAAATTTTAAGGTTTAATTGGCCATCTAGCCATCTAATCGAAGAAGGAAGGAGCCACTGTCATTGCTTCCAGCAGCGGGAATGGAGCTTATAAGCATTGACAACATTAAGGGTTGGGTTGGGATTGGCATAGCGCTCCAATGATTTTACACTTGTAATACTTTTACGAAATTAATGAAATTTCCTATCTTTTACTTCAAAATATTTTTTCTATGTATACATATATAAATTGTGGGCTTTATTTAACTCAACTAGTCAAATATTTTGTCATTGAATAATAGACCTAAGATCTTAGAAACACTAAGGAAAAAAAAAAAAAAAAATCAGTATCCTGGTTATTGTGCAATGTGCGTACCCTAATTTGAGTAATTTGATTTCATGACATACAGAATTTCAAAACGCTATTTTCAAGATGTACAAAATTTCATAATTTGGATGTGAGGATCTTTTAGAATACGAAAAAGTGGATACCTAAGAGTGGTATATCATCATAATAGAAGTGTAAATAAGAACAAAATGTATAAAAGAAAGCAGATAAACCTTTAACCTTAACATTATCCACCATCGTTTGTTCTCCTTAGAAGTGTTTTTTGGAACCCATTGGTAGTTTAGACAATTGGCTAAGACTCTAAATAGAAAAATACCTCATAATTTTGATCATACGGAAAAATGCTACGCTAGTATAAGAACTTAAAATAAAATATATTTCATACTCATTTATTCTTTTCTTTTGTGAAAGTGTTCATGATTAGCTAAATATTGAAAAAATCCATATAATTTTGATCCTTCTATCTCATCACTTACCAAAAAAGAAAAGGAAAAAAAAAAAGTCTTTCAATTTTCACATCAAAAGCTTCTTCTCCCCATTTCATCACTCCCTCAAAAAATCACTCTTGCTATTAGTCACCATCAAACCATTAGTGCTTCCTCTCTTTCTAAATGCATTTATTGATAGTCAATTAAAATATTTTAATACCACAATCAATTTCACGCCCATTTGCACAATTATCCTGTGGCTTATTGTGAGTAGTGAAAAAAAAAGGTGATGAGTTTATATGAAATTGATCCACATCCATTCATGGTTTGTCACATAAAATAGTTGTACAAATTGATCTAGAATTAATTGTGGTCTTATAATAACTCTAACCCATTAGTTTTTAACAATATTTTACAAATGAGCTTGAATTTGGTAAGAATAAGATAACCACATTATTTTTTACTTAAAACTTAATATATCCTACCAAACATAATAACATCTTAATAAACTCATAATTAAGTTGGATTTTCAATTGAGTATTAGAATTAATTAAGTGTGGATGTGCCTATTCTTTAATATGTAATATGATGATGTAGCATGTTAGGATTCAAGCGGTAAAACTTGGATTTTATATTACATTTTTATAGAATTTAATCTCTTTCTAAATCAATATCGCTAGAGCATCTATTAACTTTTCCAAAAAAAAAAAAAAAAACTCATAATCACCTTGCAGCTTCTATCAAGAATAGACAAATACTTGGGAGAGAGAAGTTGAGAGTCAGAGAGGAATGCCCTTATTAAATTTCTTGGATAGAAAAAGGGGAATTGCCACGCATCATCATACATATGGTATTGACACATCTGACCTCTTCTTAATTAATTGACAACTACTGTATTTGACAAGCAATTATTATACACTATGTTCTATGAATGTCAAAGATAAGAACCGTCCCCCATTTTATAATTGAAATATATGTTATTTTTCATCTTTGTCTAGTTGTACTCCTTTTATTACGGAAATTCCTTGAATTTCAAGCACACATATTAATTAAATTATCCTAAAGGAAGGACCTTAGCTATATAAATTGAGGCATAGAGGAATTTGAGGGTGTATGGTTGGTTTTTGGTCCATTCCTAAAAGATACAAACTAAAAGCCAGTTGCAGTTGAGGTTATGGGCTGTTTTTGCATCGGAAGGCGTAAGAAGAAAGAAAATAATAAAAATCCAACAGGTGGTAGTACTGCTAAAGCTACCCCCAGAAGAGGAGGTATTTCTTCATCCACAACAGGCAAGCATGGTGGCACAAAAGATGGTGGCATGGTTGTTATGACCGACTATGGTGCTGTTCTAGCAACTTCAGCCATCATTAATAGTGGTGGTGGTGGAGGAGGTTGTGGAGGTGGTGGTGGCGGCGGTGGTGGAGGAGGTTGTGGAGGTGGTGGTGGTGGTGGCGGTGGAGGTTGTGGAGGTGGTGGTGGTGGGGGGGAGGAGGTGGTGGGGGTTGTGGTGGTGGTGGGGGTGGTGGAAGCTAGGTGGTGGTTGCTAGCAGGATCATTTTATCTATGATTTGTAATTTGTTGGGTATGGCAACAGTATTTTTAATCAGAAGGCTTTTTTTTTTTTAGGATAGTTTTTTTTTTGGAAGTTTTGTATTGGATATATAATAGATACATACGGAAGGTATATATGTAAATTTTATCTTTTAATCAAATAAATAATATTGTCCCGTCAAAATAAATAAATAAAATTGAATTTTATTTGATCTATATGTATGAGTATGACCATTTACCTTTTTCCGCTTTTTGGCTAAGATCAAGAGTATTACCAATTATTTGAGAGAGATAGTGAATAATGGGTGAATCTTTCTTTGTTATATTAATTTTATAATAATTACTCTTGGATCACCCTATCTAGTATACCATCTTGAATTGAACATCAAAAGATTCAAAATTACTGCAAGAGAGCAAGTACATACCACCAACAGGCCTATTGGCCCCAAACAATCAAGAAAAAGAATGAAAAAGGAATCGAAGAAGGGTTTTTTTTTTGGGCAGAAAATAAGATTTTATTTTACTTTTTAAATATACACAAACAAGGAGTTGATGAAAGAAAAAACTCTTGATTTCATTAAGCTCTATGATAAAATTTTTTAAGAATCGACATGACAAATGATGATGGGATGATGTAAAATTAAAGTTTTACAAAGGTTATTTATGGATTTAAAATGAAAATCCCTTTAAAATTAAATTAGATTCTTTAGTCTTCACAAGTGTTTTGTGCGTTTGCTTTTAATGATTCTTAATTGGGGGAGGGGGGATGGGGTAAGTTCACAACTTCCCTATAAACTATAAAATTGAGCATCGTCTTTTCTTAATTATTGAAAATGAATAGATAACCTCATCTCCATTAATATATAACCGAATCTTTTTTATTTATAGAATATTTCACAATGAAATAATTATTAAAATACACATGATATTATAAATGACCCAATAATTAAGGGGAAAAAGTATAAATAACCTAATAGTTAATGGAGGGAATTGCAAAGAATGTGCCAAATATAATATATGTATAATGACTACAATGATATTTCGGTATTTTTTTTTTTTTTTTTGGTGCTACGTCTTATCGCGCTATAAATCTCACTAGACAAACACATATATACCCACATAAACCTTGAGTTGGGATGAATGAAATGTTTTTAATAAAAAAAAAAAAAGTCAATACGTGCACATGATGAGGCAAGTAAACCATTTTTTATAAGAGTAATTAGAAAATAGTGTTGAGCCTTCATTTTAAAAGAGAAAAAAAAAATACTGGTATTTTTTACTAAATTACAAATTACACACTTAAAATTTGCAATAATTTTGATTTTGTCCCAAACTTTCCAATAATTGCCAGATTGGCACCCTCAATGACACCTGTGTTTGTATTTGTTTAGATTTTACACCCTTTAACTTTATGTTTGTTTTGATTTTGTACTCTTTATGTTTGAGGCTATTTGAACTTATAATGGGTAATTAGGCATGATGCATTGATGGAAGGTAGTAAATCCAAACAATACCTCAAGTTAGTGGAGTGAATCAAAATTTTGAAATTTTAAGAGGCAAAGTTAAAAGTACTCCAAATTTTAGGAATGTAATTTAAAATTTATTCATTATTTTTAATGTAAAAGTAGACACAAAAGAAACCTACATTTTAAAATTTTGAAAATTATTCATTTCACTTATTTGGCCTAAAATTGTATAGATGTGATAATTTGGGTGTGAGGATATTTTGGAACATTTAAAAAGTTGACACAAAAGAGTGCTATCATCTTAATAGTAGTATATAGTAGTATAGATATATAAGAATAAAATGTAGAAAAAGCAAGGAAGTCAATACCGTACAGGAGGCCGTACCGGTTTGGCCACCGGTATGATATATTTCAGATACCGGTTAATATCGGTGTACCGTTTCGGGTTTACCGCTATTTTATATATACATACATTTATATATATATATATATATTATATACACATACTAAAATCTCTAGAACCATGTTTATAAGCATATAATATTTCACTTATATTATAGTAAATATAAAAGTTTATCATAAAACATTACCTCAATTCAGAAAAAATTATTCATAGTTTTAGACTTTAGTATCAATTAAAAGGAAAAAAAACATAATATAAAAAATAGAAAGCTTAGTTGTTCATTGCATACTAAGAAAACAAATAATATTAATAAGTTAATGTAAGTAAGTTACCATTATGCCCTTACAAAAATTCAAAAATTACAAAACTAAAAAAAAAAAGGCTTTTTTCTGTACCGGCCGGTACGTCCGGTATTGCCCGAAATTGGCCGGTACGTGGCCAGTACATCCGGTATTTTTTCTGGTATAAAATAGAAGTGTACCGGTACCGGTGCACTGGCCGGTACGGCCGGTACCGGTACGGTATCGACCACTCTGAGAAAAAGAAAGTGGACAAGCTACATGTATGCAGGACAAGAATGTAATTAACATTGTCCTCAATTGGGCCGCCTTCTTGAAATTTTTTGTTTTGCAGCATTTCCCCTTATCTCTTTTAGAAAAAGCAAACATATCTTTACTTGTGAAGGTTGAGGATGTTGACTAATTCCATTGTTAAGTAAAAATACTATAGTGTTTTTGATAAATAAAATTACATATTTTTATTTTAAAAATTATTTTATTCTACTCTAATTATATAGCTTTATACTATAGATATAGTTTCTTTTATTGTAATATTGATGGTTTATTCAATAATTTTGAAGTTAATTGCAATTTTCTAATATTTCAAATGGAAACATTCAAGATTTGAGTTCCTTTTTTTTCACTAAAGATGAATATAAAAAGTATTGATGGTTTAACTTTATTTTAATAACTAATTTTTTGTAAATACTATTTTGATATCTATATTTTTACCCGATTTTTATTTTGGTTCCCTACTTCTTTTTTTCTTTTCTTTTTTATTTATTTATTTTGATCCCAAAAATAAATAATATTCTCATTTTAATCTCTACAGTCATCTCACTAATAGAAATAGCCTATGTGGTAGACGGACTACACCATTGGCAAGAAGTTGACGTGGCCATTAATAAAAATTAATTAACATTTAAAAATTGCCATGTAAGTTTCCACATAAAATTTTGAATTTAAAAAATTAATTTATTACTTTTACCTAAGAAAATAAAATGTCAAAACCAAAAAAATAAAAGAAGAATTAAAAATCATGTAAAAATCGAGAAAATCATCTTGGCTGAAAATCTCTCTCTCTCTCTCTCTCTAAAATTCATGGCCGAAAACCCAACTCTCTTTCTCTCTCTAAAATTATAATAGTAAGGTTATATAAAGATGATTTTTTTTAAAATAACTTTTCTTTTTAAGCAGACAACATATTAGTTAGAGGCGGAGCCAGGGGGTCTAAGGGCTACAAAGTTCCCAAACCTAACAGGTCGTGTGTGGGAACCCAAGACCTTAGGTCTATTGGATGAATTTTTTTTTTTTTCAATTTCCTCCATGTATAGGTTGTATATCTTAAGAACATGGGTTGGTTAAGTATATTAAAGCCACGTAGCTTTGGCTGGGGTTTGGTGTTAGTTCTCCCTCATCGCAGTTGGATGATCATGCAACACTTAATTTATATCCTTCCTTTATTAAATGATAATTTCTATCATCTTACAATTGTGGGGGGGGGGGGGGTAAAAGCTATTGAATAAATGTTTGGGCTTTGGGCCTGATCGGTTAGTACCAGTCTGTTTTGATCAGGGCCTCTAGGCCCACAAGTCAATCCGCACTGTAGTAGTCCGAGGAGTTGTTCGAGGAGGAGGGTCTCCTTAGACAAGTCCAGCAATGATCCTGGGACTTGCTAAATGGGTTAGAGGCAGAACTCTGGAAGAACTGGTGGGTAAGAGGGTGATCTAAGCACCCTTTAGAAGCAGAGACATGTGAGAAATATCTAAGGAAAAAGCTGCTACCATCACATTAAAGGCCCTGCATCTACCTCCCTGGCCGCATTAATGAGGAAATGACCTCTGAACAGTAGGATTCAGCTTCCCTGCTATTATTTGAAGACTTCAAGAAGGTGGTGGATGAGACAAGTATCCAAGGGGAAGATTTGTATGACACGTGGATGAACCAGTGAAGAAGAAGTATATAAGGAAACGAGAGAGGAAAGAGAAGGGGGATCTGCACTTTCTACTGAGAAAAATAGGAACTAAGAATTGTAAACGTTGGCATAGAAAGAGAATTTTTATACAAATCGTCATCGGCTTACGTCCGAGGAGGTCCCTTTGTTATATTCGTTTACCATTGGCATAGATTGTGGCACTCTAGTCTGTTAGTAAAACTTCCAACATCCCGAATCTAGATTTCAAATCCATACTCTACAAATTTTATTGTATAAGGCTCATTGGGCCTGAGCTCAACACTTGTTTTTGGGTCTGGGTACAATTGTGCACTTACAACAATAACAATTAAAATTTTATTTCTTTGATTGGTTAAAACCTCCCTTTCAAAAAAAAAAATCATATTTGACCAAATCTTTTAGTTAAGATTCAAATTCTCTAAAAAGGAAACTAAGTTGGATAAGTAATGAAACTAGATGTTTAACAAAAGGGAAAATTATTGTTATCTTTCAAAAGCAATATTTAAAAAAAATAAAATCCAATAAACCTTAATTTTTAATATAATAATTTATTTTACTTCATAAAATCTTGTGTAATAAGAAATAAATTTTGGGATAATTACATTCTAACATAAAACTATGTAAATTTTGCTTGGTGTCTATTTAACTATTAAAAATCTTTTATTCATATTTAGAATTTTTACTTTAAGCCAGAAAAGTGGTTTATTTATGCAAAAATTCATTTACAACTAAAAAATTTATATATATAATGAAATGCTATTATTTGTAGGATATCAAAATATCACTTAACATACATGAATTGCTGGAACTTTTCGGTGAAATGGTATATTCCTATTTTCTCCTTATGTTTCAAGCACATGCATAATTTATATAAATTTTGCTCACCTAAATCAAATCATTATTAATAATAATTTTATTATTATAATAAGTTGTGAAATAATGTATCAAAGAGTTTTATAACTCAATGAATATATTATAATATTTCCAATGAAGAAGTCGACCTTCACATCTCTTTCTTTCATCATTATAATTAACCAATTATAAAATTTAAAAATCTAAAATCCTCGTCAAAGGTACAAATGCCCGATGGCGGGAAGTCAACAACCAAATAATAGCCAAGTCAAAATACATAAATACTCTCTAAAAAAAAAAAGAACATAAAGACGACTGGTCCAAATCCAACCACCACAAGGGTTGACAAAAACTCTCATTTTTTACTGGCTACGTGGCAGCACAAAGAAAAGGTTCTACAGTCTATAATGTCTGTGTGCCCTCTTGAAATGAACTCTGAAAACTTCAATGCAAATAGCAAACTAGCTTCTCAAGCAACCCGAAGCTCTTGAGAAATGAATGACCTGGTCTCTGTTGTACTTACAGTCAAATATTTCCACAAAGAATGTTTGAAGCTTTCAATAAATTAGACCCTATCTAGAAAGGCAGACAATTCTTTAAACCTCAAGTATAAAAGGCAAGCTATGGAGAACTTGTTTGCTTATTGTGGATACAGGATACAAGGAAGATGCAGACAGCCTTTATAATACTTCCCGTTGTTTTCTTTTCCCTGATCGTCGTAATTGTGGTTTTGAATATCATTTATGGAAGACGACGTGTAGGATTTTCTGGTAATATTCATGGAGGTGGCAGAGATGGCATACGAGGCTATGAAGGTGGTGGTGGTGGGTTTGATATTGAAACTGGTGGGGTAGGAGGAGATTTAGTTGGTGGAGGAGGAGATTTTGGTGGTGGCGGAGGAGGTGGTGGTTTTAGCGGTTGTGATGGTGGTGGTGGAGGAGGAGGTTTTAGTGGTGGTGGGGGAGGAGATTGTGGTGGTGGTGGTGGAGGTGGAGCTGGAGCTGGAGGTGGAGGTTTTAGTGGCGGAGGTGGTGGCTGTTGACATTAAGATATTTCTGACCATATGAGGGTCTTTCCCTCTCTATGATTTAAGCTTTGAGCTCATTGTAAAGTAGTAATACTTAGTCTGGGCTTTTGTGAGATTACGGCATCCCCTCCCAGATCTCTCTCTCTCTCTTTTTTATGTAAAAAGTTCTTTCATTTTTTTAATTGCATTTTTTCTGAGAAATTCTTTCATTGTATTCTTTTTATAAGATAAATAAATACAAGAGAAGATATACATTGTATTTAGTATTTATAATTATTATATCAAATTGATATTTACTCGTTAGCTAAAGTGCAAAGCACACTCCTAAAGTTTAAAATGTTTGGAGCCTAATTGGTAAGAGAATTTTTGTTTTTGTTTTAAAAACAGTATAAAAACAAATTTTAAAAAATTGAATTTGAAATTAGTTTTCAGATAATAATTTTTATATTTTATGTGTTTGGCTTTCACTTTTAAAAACAATTTTCAAAATACTAAAAACAAAAAATAATTGTTTGGGAAACCATTTCTATTTTTTTTTTTTGAGATTAAAAAAATATGTATATTTACAAAAGTAACATATAAAATCTATAGATTACTTTTTTTTTTTTTTAAGATAATGATAAGGGAATAGAGCTCATCATTATTTTTAATGATAAGTTTCAAGTTTGAAGTATGGAAATTCTTTTTGTGATAGCCCCTTAATTTGAAAAGAGTTTGGACAAATATGTGGGGACCACTGTTTTTAATTTATTTACAACTAGTCGCTAATCCGTGTGATGCATAGAAAAACTACTAACTCTGAAGAAAAAAAAAATCCAACAATGAGTAAATTGAAATTTTGCTAGTTAGTATTTAAAAAAAAATAAAGAAATATACAACTTCTATACTTTTCCATAGTTTAGAAGTATTGTCTAACATTGAACGTTATTGAGTTGCAAGTGCATAGTTACCGAAACCTACAAAATAATTTACAGTTCTTAAATTAATAAAGCAAAACTACTAATAGTTATATATACACACACACACACACTCAAAACTAATATAAATTGCAAATATATAAACAAAGACCATAATATGAGGAAGACACACTAAATTTCAAATTTGAGTAGTAATATGATTTTCTCATAGTAATAACAATATAGAAAATTTAAAATATGGAACAATATTAAAATTATAATACCTAATTTCATTATCTTTTATGTTGAATCCAAACAAATAATTAATTGAAATTAATCCAAACAAATAATTAATCAACCAAAAATCATAGCTTTTAATAAGAAAACAAAAAATCACATGAACCTAAATAAAAAGCATTTAAGGTGAAGAATTAAGATCAACTTACTGAGATGCAAATACCAAAAATCTCAAGACTTAAAACTTTAAAATTTATAGAATCCCCAAATTCTACTTCAGAACCAAACCAAATTCAACAAATTTTTATATATAACATACCAAATAAAAATTTATCGTTCTCTAAGTTAGAAGACATAGGTTACATCTTTAATTTTTCTCCAAAAAAATAGAGATACTTTATCTGCCATGTACAATATAAAAAAAAAAAAATTTAGTAGAAATTTTAACCCAAAAACCAAATCCACAATTATCAATGTGAGTATTAGTTTTTTCAACGTTAGTCTTTTCTTTTTTTGAGTCCTATCATAATTTTTGTTTTTATATAGATTATCAATGTTTGAGTTTGAGTTTAAGTTGGACTTGTTAGATAAATAGAGTTTTACTCTTTGTTAAGTTTTGATTAAATAAAAATAATTTTATTTTAAAAAAATGATAATTGTGAGTTTGAGTTTAAGTTGGACTTGTTAGAGAGATAGAGTTTCACTCCTAGTTAAGTTTGAACTAAACAAAAATAATTTTATTTAAATAAAATAATAATTTTATTTAAATATTGTGCTGACGTAAAAAATTGTGAGAGTTTTAGAAGTTTTGGTTATATATATATATATATATATATATATATATATATATATATATATATATATATATATATAGAGAGAGAGAGAGAGAGAGAGAGAGAGAGAGAGAGAGAGAGAGAGAGACTATGTCATTAAAAACATTTTATGTATCATGAAAACACTCTCTTAGCCGTTTTCAAAGTCCTGTTTTAAATCAGGAAAATAGAATACAAGTTTTTGAAAACTGTATTTAAAAAATATTAGCCAAACAATAAATTCAAGTGTCGGACCCACTGTTTATGGACTGTAAAACAAAAAACTATATTTAACTACTCTTACCAAATAGGCCCTTAAATTTTACACCTTAAACTTTTATAATTTGGATTTTATTCCTTAAAATTATAAAATATTTTTTTTATACAACATAAAATTTCTACTTTAGTCTAATCTAGGTGTATATCTGTGTGAAGCTCCCTCTTAGAGACTTGAACTCCGGCTCTTACCTCCCATACCCTACAAGTATTTATACTGGTGTAGTGACCATCGCACCAAGGGTGCGCGGTGGTTGAGATATTTTGATTTGCAGCCATTCTGTTAAATTTTTGGCAATGTTTCCATTAAGTGACATATTAGTGTATGATGTGCACTTATTGATCTAATCAAATCGCTAAATATGGATTTTACTATTTGTAGGGTCAATGGGCCTATGAGTATATATTTATGTATGTGTTGGGCCAATGGCCCAATTCGAGGACATTAGGAAGTCCGAAGACGGGAAAATATCTTCTCAAGGGTCCAGGTTGGAAAGTAGAAGGATAAAGTCTAACTAAGGTCGTCCAAAAAGGCAGTTTGAGGAGGAATACTTTCTTGGCAGAGTAAAGCCGAGGTTGAGAGGGATGGTCTGTCTCCCAGAAGCAACTTTCTAAGAGGTCTTGTGGATAAGGATGTACATGGTAAGAGTATAGGACAAGGAAGGGCTGTGAAATATCTAAAGAGAAAACTGCTACTTTCGCATTGAATGCTCTGCAGCTAACTCTTTGGCCACATTAATGAGGAAGTGATGTCTGAGTAGCAGGACTTAGCCTTATAACTGTCATCAAAAGGTTCAGGAGGGAGTTGATGGGACAAGTATCTTGACCGACAATCTGGTCCATACGTGGAGGCTAGAGAGAGGAGAAAGAGAAGTATAAAAGGAAGAAGTAAGCCCCAAGAGAGGGGGATCGGAGAAAAAAAAACACTGTAAATTAAATATTTGTAATATGTTTTTAAGAAAGGAGAAATACAAGAACAAGCTCCTCGGCTCGAGTCCGAGGACAAGTTTTCATAATACAAACTAGTCCATCATTATCGTTTTGTGATCTTGGGTCACTACCTTTGTTAGCTAAGCTCATAATAAATTAGATTTTAAACCTACTCTCTACAAATTTATTGTATTGGACTCTTTGGGCCTATACCCTTCCTATTTTTGGGTTTAGGTACAAATTGTGACCTTACACTATTTCAAGGCATATCTATATATATAGCCTAAAAACTTTAAACATATAAAATAAAAAATTGCTTAAACTAAAACAAAACAAAAATAATTCAATTTTTTTGGGTCAACATTTTCTAGTTATCCAAAAAAAACCTTCTATTTTTACATTAGTTTATATGAACCGTAAACTATTCATAAATAAATAAATAAATCTTTGAGTAAAAAAAAAAAACTTTCATTTTTGTATTACTAGGGATAGCAATTTCATCCTACTTATAAGCCATTTAAATTTCATTTTTTGTTTAAGACATTAATTGTCCATTTATTTTAAGCTGACATTAGTCATTAGTTTATATTTTTCAAATTTAAATAAAATCTTATTTATTACTTAATATCTAATTGCTATTTGTCTATTATTTAAAGTTGACCCACACATAAGGGCCGTTTCAAACAGAAACTCACTTAGTCTTTTTTAGCTTTTTAATTGTTTCAACCTAAAAAAATATAGTTGTCAACCGTTATGGTAAATATAAAGTCAGATTAGTTATTAAAAACTTCGAATGTTTAAGGGGTGTTTAGTAAGGTGGTGTTTGGTACGGGGGAATCTACATTACTTCTGGCATCCAGATTTCTAAGAATGTGATTCCTAGGAATCACATTCCTAGGAATGTATTTATTCCTATGTTTGGTTTCATTGGGAGATTCCCAGGAATGTGAGATGATAATGTTTGGTGTATTCCCAGGAATCTTAAATGAATTATTTATTTTTCCCATTTTGTCCTTAGATTTGAATGTGAACTACTAAGTCCTTTAAAAAAACCTTCCTTTAAATAAATAATGAAAAATATATAAAACTATTAAAAATATCTTCCTCTAAATAGATAGATAAAAAAAAATATTTTAGAATTAATATGAAATTGACGTTTTTAATCAATGATATTGTAATTTGCTCAATCGACAGGTAAACAAGGGTGTCACCTAATTTGAACTAATTAATGGTACCTCTTTGTTAATGAATTATTTTGACACTACTTTTATGAAATGTATAAAAAAAATGGCAGAAAAAATCAATTTTTTTTTAAAAAAATTCCTAACAAGTTTCTAGAAATTTAAAATTTTCTTTTCCATTAATTTTTTTTCCTTACAAAATTGGGAAAAATTAATAGTTAACTAAGAGCATAGATTTCGAAACTTTTTTTTTATGAAATAAGAAAAAAAAAAAAAAAACCAACATCCATGTCCAAGCCAAAGCAAAAGCAAAAGCAATCCTATGGGCGGTTAGTTTGGCTAGACAATTGAATGTAGATCAGATGGTGTTTGAAGGGAATTCTAAGGCCTGCATTGAAGCTTTGAGTAATCGCCAATGGTGCGTGGGTCGGCGATGATATGTGAGCTTGGGTGTGATGGTGCGTGAGCAGCGGCGATGGTGTGTGAGCTTCGGTGGCAGCGATGAGGAGGATGATGAATCGGTGAGGATGATGGATGAGGAGGATGATGGGTGAGGATGATGGATGACGGTGAGAGTCCGAGGATGAGAGAGAGGTGAGACTGTGAGAGCTTTGAGAAGGAGAGAAAAAGAAACGTCTGGAGGCTGAGTAGAAAAGAAATAGAAAAAGAAAGAAAGAAATATTATGTTGAGTGGGATTAAAAAAAAAAAAAAAAGAGTAATAAAATACCACTAGCTTTGAGCTACGCTGTACACAGCCATTACTGCAACAAGAGTCTAAAGATTTTTAACTTTGGTACCATCATTGCATACAAATACCATGGGTTGTTAAAAATTTATGCATTCTGTATCATTGTAAAATAAAAATCAAAAGCACTAGAGAGGATACAAATTATTGACATGTACTGTAACATATGAATCTAGAAACAAAGCTATAAATCCAAAAAAAAAAGACTACATGAAGCTACTAATTAGATCTATATTTCTAGAAACTAAACAAAACTAAGCTCTGAGATACGGATAGATATATTAACAAATTCTCATGAAAATAAATTCATTAAAGTTTTGTTGAACAATACACACAACAGTAAATGTGATTTCTCAAAAAAAAAAAAAAAAAAAAGTAAAACTGAATACTTGGCAATAATGGAGAGTCTCCTTCAAACTTTTTTTTTCACACGTAAAATCTAAATAGAACCTTGTTAAAAAATATATTAACAGGGTTGTTTATCCTTATATTGTTTTGGCGAGAAAAGATAAAGACAAGAGAGAAGATATTGATAATTTGTTTATAGTTTATCTTAATTGCTTAAATGATAAGGAAAAAGGGTTAAAATTGTCAATTTATAAAAAATACAATTTCTTTTAAACTTGGGAATCTGGATTCCTACTTGTTTTAAAGGGAATCCACATTCCCACTGAGAGGGGTTTAAGGGGGGAATCCAGATTCCCCTGGCATCTGATTCCCAAGCGTAATTTGCAACCAAATATAGGAATTTTTAAACATTCCTGAGAATCCTAAAACATTCCCCCATACCAAACGCCACATAAGGGTGTTTAAAGAACAGTTTTTAGTATTTAAACACTAAAACACGTATTTTCATAACATTTTTTAACCCGCACGTATTTCCAAAACATTTAAACAACAATACTAAAAATCTCTAATCAAATGGGCCCTTAATATTTATGTATTGCTTTCTTTGAAAAAAAAAAAGATTTAAGTGTTGCAACTTGCAAAAATATATGGAATATCATGAAGGAGGCTTTTGCTTTCCTTTATCAAGGTAATCTTTTTTCTTTTCTTTTTTAATAATTTTGGGGGGTAAGAATTAAGGTAATCTTATCAACTCTAACAAACACACGGGGTAACACCTAGCATGGTTTTAGCCAGCTAGGGAGACCAGAACCCCAAAGAAAAACAAACTAGAAAAAATAAGGGTAAAATACAATTTAGGTCCCTAAACTTTACCAAAAATTTGTTTTTCATCCTTAAATTTTAAGAAGTTCATTTTTGTCCCTAAACTATTGAATTTTTTTTTTTTATGTCTTTAAATTTTACTAAAATTTTGTTTTTCATCTCTAAACTATTGAAAAAGTTCTTTTTTCATCATTATTCTTGTCTCTATACTATTCCAAAAACTCTTTACAAAGTTTAGGGATGAAAAAAGAATTTTTTAAAGTTTAGGGACAAAAAGCAAACTTTTAATAAAGTTTAAGGATCAAAATAGCATTTTTAGTGGCACTTGGGAAAACAAAAAAGACAGCAAAAGTGAGTTTGACTTGTTTAGTTTTATTTATTTATTTATTTAATATAATAAGTATGGGATCCGAGCAGTACCCAAACCTAACCCAATAATTTTGGGTTCTAGGTAAAACCTGACCTGATTCCCTTTATCCATGATGTATCTGGTAATGCCTGGAAGTTTATGGGGTATTTGGTAGAGTAATTTGAGATAATATTTTTGTAGTTTGAGATGAGATTTTTGTAGTTTTTTGAAATACTTGTGGGTGAAAATGTGTGTGAAAATGTGTGTAATGTTATTTAAAATGAGAAAATGTGTGTTAAAACTTGGGTACCAAACAGGGCCTAAGTAGGTGAGGTACCTGTTACCTATTGGATTTGGTCATCCCTAAAGCTAAAAGCATTTATATCTGCTAGTACAAAAATTCTTATATATTTTAGTATGAGAATCTACTTTTTTAGCTTTATATACTCAATTTTTAACACACTCCCTCATAAATTATCTATTTTACACTACATTTTATTAAAATATTTATTTTTCTTAAATTTTAAAATTATTTTTCTTTCTTCACACAAAACAATCACTATCCACTATATATCTTTCTTTATGTTTGAAATACCTAAATAAAGAATAAAAAACTAAATACAAAATAAAGTGTCGGTGTAAATTTACATTATCATTGTAACAACTATGTATTTTTACACTACTTCACATGATTTGATAGGATTAATTGGCTAAAATTTAATGCTTTTTCTATTATACAATCGCATATGCGAGTGTTCTAAGAATGAAGATGGGCGATCCTTGAGAAGAGAGGCTCCAAGTTTTGGCAATCCAAAACTTGAACCCGTAAGTCATAACCCACATGTCAATTATTAATGTTTGTTTGGACTCTGGCTAGTCTAAAAAATAAATTGGATTTTTCCTCAATAACAAATTATGAAAACTGTAATTATTACGCATTAAAAAACAAACAGATTAACAGTGACACGTTAATATCTTATCTTCCACATGACATGACATCCAAAACTCCCAAGTCCTCTGCTGATAAGGTGTAATTATGTTTCGGAATCGTGCATGCTATCCCTTACATATGTAAGGTGGAATTCCGAAACATGTAATACTCTCTCTTGCTTGTGGTGTTAGAATTACTCAAGTTTCTTTGATGTTAATGTCATCTGGAACATCAGTTGAAGTCTTAAAACTTCACCTTCGTCTGAACTTTCGTTTGAAAGGATTCTAAACTACAAAAGGAAAGCCAACATGATAACTTATTCGCGTGGAGTGAATGTTTGAATGATATGGAGGACAGCTTGATGATTTTTCTCATAGCTGTGTCTTCGATGTTCGCAGTAGCTATTTTTTTGAGTATGATCTGTCCAGGAGGAGTTCTAAATTTTGGATGTGGAATTAGCATTGGTGATGACAGCGGTGATGGCCATGGAGATGGCGCAGACACTGCAGGTGGCATCGGTGGAGGAAGTGGTGGTGGTGGATTGTTGGGCTTTGTAGAGCCTAGTTTGTGTTTGATCTGGTTGACGATCCGACCCGACCCAAATAATGTTGCGTGATTTTTAATGGGAGATTTTCTGAGGTTTAGTTCATGGAGTGGAGGCTTGGGCCGATAGTCATTAGGGTTTTTTGTGTTGTAGTTGGTTTTGAGAGAGAAAAAGAACTGTAGTTGCACTCTGTATTTTTCTCTGATAATAGTGAAATCCCTGCAATTCCGTGGACGTAGACAAATTGCCGAACCACGTAAATACTGTCTTGTGCGTGTGATTATTTTCTTTAGCGTGTGTTTTCTCTATTTTTTGTTTCTCACAGGTTTAGGAATTCGTGGAAATTCCCTACATGGATGTGGTGGTGGTAGTAGTGGTGGAGGATGTGGTGGTGGTAGAGGCGGCGGTCGAGGAGGTGTTTAGGTGACGATAGTTGCTGATTACCTCAGGATCAAGTTATCCATGGCACTTTTTCTCCCTCTTTTTGGCTTCTCTTATTGTCAGTTTGTCACTTAATTTTGGGAATATTTTGTGCTATTAATTATCACAATTCACAAATATGGGGCCATACTCAATATCTTTTTTAGTACACTTTGAGACTTTTATTATTTAAAAAAATTTATTTTTGTAGATGAAGAAGGGAGGATGAAAACTATAACGGGAAGTCGTTTAGATATTTACTTACAATAAGTTATTGTTGTTGAATTAGTTGTACAATCTTTTTTTTTTTTTTTTTTTTTTAAGTTGTAGCATTTGTAATTTTGTATAATAATTTTTTTTTTTAGTTCCTGACTACGGGGTACTTATTGATATAATAGTTATAGTCATTATTCTTAGTTTTTTTTTCTTAGAAAATATTGTTGTCAATATCATATTGTATTGATTTTTTTTATAGACTATTTTATGGTTTTATAAAAGAGCAATATTAGAAATAAAATATTTATTAGAGTATTTTTTACAAAAAATTGACAAGGTCAATGTGATTAGAGTAACATTTTTTTTTACTTGGGTGAGTCAAATGAATGCTCCAAAGTTCTTAAGGTAACCACTCTCGTATGAAGTTCCTAAAATCATATTTATTAATTTAAAAAATTAATGTATTGGATTCTCTACCATATCTCCAATATTGAAATAAATGTTTAGCATCGTCATTTGGGTATTTGTTTAAATTATTGATAATAACAAAGCATAATCCAATCCACTCATTTTCAAATACATGAATAAGTAAATCTTCGAGACAATAGTACTCGAGGTTTCTACCATAATATATTAAAGATAGGATATGATATGAGTCCACTAGATCACTATAAAGGTGCAACTATAAGCTAACAATAATGATGTTATATGCACATGACATGTGGGTGAAGAAGAAGGGTAAATGCTTTGGACCAAAAACAAAAAGAGTCTCAAGATTATCATCTAGGTGAAGTAGAACGAGTCATTCTTGGGATTTAAGCTTGAAGACAAACATGAAAGATATAAGTCTAATGACCTTTGTTTATTGAAAATAATCTCGAGAATATTAATATTATTAAATACAAATTGTTGAGCACATTTATCTGAAAAAGTTTAAGATTGGGGGAAATTATCCAACATGTCATAACATCCAAGAACATATTATCTAAGATTAAAACAAGCATGTGTGTATACGGTGAAAAACTCTAATTTAAACATATAATCACATTTGAATGGATTGAAATCTGAAGCATGGTAATTATGTGTGTGATAGGTGTAAACCCTAGTCCTAAACATGTGATATTATTTGAATTAAAAGCATGGAAGCATGCTTAACACCAAAATTAATAACACCCTACGATCTAGCATGCTTGCATACATGAACATGTAGAGAACATAACATAAACATTCAAAAACATAAGCATGTATATTCAACAACATTCAATATTTTTTTTTTTTTTAAATGCTTGAATCTAAATTGCTAGAACATAATTAAAAAGAGAGGTTTATGGAACCATACGTGCGTGCACGAGCATTACAAAGGGAGGGAGGAAGATTCTTCTTAGAGGTTGTTGAGGAGTGAGGCGACAAATTTAAAGGCCGTAAAGCCAAGACCAAGAGGACTTGGTTTTTATCCCGAAAGCGCTCCTTACTTTGTTGCTTTCTCTACTCCTATTGAACATTAGAGGAGTGAGGAAACGAATTCAAGTTGTAAACCCGAGACCAACATGACTGGTGTTTAGTATTTACCCTTCTAGTGATTTGAGCCCAAGAGAATCGAAGCACCAAAGGAACTCCTCTTGTTGCTTACTCTAGAGCTTTAGGAAAGTGGGGTGCTTTGGAATGGTGTTAAAGGGGGCTTTTTACAGTGGAATAGGGGAAGGTTCTGGTGGGTGGAAAAAGAAGAAAATTGAAGGTTATATAGCCCAAGTGCCAATCAAGTATAAAGAAATACATATAAATTGACATTAGGTATTTTTTTTCAAGAGAAATACGTGGAGAATTGCTATTGAGTCCACTTGAGGACTTATATATAAGAGTATTAGTATTAGCTTGTGAAAAAAATTTATATCTGATGATGCAAGGAAAATCAGTGGGCTGGATGTTTCGGATTTGAAAGGACCACTTGCTTTCTTGATGGCCTGAAAAACAAAGGAAAGCGATCAAAGGTGACCGGGATCGCCGGCCAAAAACCCTCCGATGGCAAAATTAGTTTTCTCTCTGTATTTTTGGGGTTCCAACTTTTTGGGAGTAGTAAAAAACGTACCTTTCATTGGTCTGAACGGGTGTTTATATAGTGTCCTAGGAGCAGTTATTGGAATTGTAACCTCTCCTGGATTTGAGGAGGTCGGGAGTTCATGGATAACTCCTACAACCGTTTAGGAGTTATATCTTCTCATAAAACGGTCACCGGAAGTTATGCGTAAGTTACGGAGTGATAAAATGTACTTAGTAATTCCCAAGTGTAAAGGTCTCGTCCAGGGGTCTTCATGTGGACGAATTCCTTCAGGACGGGGATGTGCGCCTCCCTTGGACGAGTGATGTAGGTTTGTTTTCATCCAAGGACGACCATGCGCGTTAGACTCGTCTTGATGCTAGCTTCTAGACGGCTGGTGGTGTGATGACCATGGACGGTCTGAGTATCTTCATCCCTATCAGTTGCCCCCTCGTCCAAGGGTCATGCAGCATATCACCAAATTTTAGGACGAGTTTTTTTTTTTTTTTAAGAAACGTTCCACGTGTCACCATTTCATAGGGGGTTGGTTATGTCGTCTTGCTTTCTCGAGGCAGATGCCACGTGTCACTTTCTCATCGGTTTCGTCATTGCGATTACCGAGACTTTTCCACCTATAAATAGTGGTTTCCCTCTCATGCCCCTCTCACTTTTTCAGATTTTCTGTTTTGACATTCTCGTTCGTCGCCTCGTCTAGGAGTATTCTCAGCGTCCTTAGTATCTTTCGTCTAGAGCCAGGTACTCCCTTTACTCTAACTCTCAAGCTTTCCTTTTTAAGTCTTAGGACGTCCTCAATGGCTTCCTGTTCGTCTAGCAACAGTGTAGTCAAGGCCATAGACGAGTATCACGATTCCTCTAGTTATAGCACCTCTAGTGATGACAGTAGTAGTAGTGGTCACACAACAGAGGAATACACCTCTGGTGTTCCTGGAATTCCCGTCGAAACCTTTCAGGAGAATATTAGGACGAGGATAGCCTCGGGGGCTGATACCTTGACAAGCATTCCGTCGTCCTCCCCTTTGGACGAAGAAGAAATAGTATATAGTTGTGCCATAGAAATCCCTTCCAAGACGGACGAGAAGAGGTTAGACGCTCTTAGGAGTTGGTTCCAAATCCCAGACAATCTGAACCCTAGGTTAGCCGTTCGAGGGGAATGGTGTTGTCAACCCCGTTTTGGGATAGGTGTTTACGAAGCTTACCTGTTAGGGGGGCTTAGATTTCCTTTAAATGTCTTTGCTAGGGAATTACTCACTAGGCTGGGCTTGGGAGTGTGTCAACTTAACCCCAACGCGTGGAGACTTATTGTCTCTATGCAAGTCTTATGGAGGGAGATATTTGATGGGAACCGTCCTATCACCGTGGACGAGTTCCTGTACTATTATAAACCCTCCGAGATAAGTCAATCTCTAGGATTTTATCAGTTTACAGCTAGGGGCAATGACTGTAGGTTGATTAAGTCTTTGCCTTCGTTTGACAGAAACTGGAAGACAGAATTTTTCTTTGTCTCTGGTTTCTGGGCGGGGCATCCTATCGAGATTGGTAGAGATGCATTTGTCCCTTATACTGGAGAATTAGGGAACCTTTGTCCAGAAGGTATGTTATGTTCTTTCTTTCATTTTTTTTTTTACTTGTTTTGTCATATTTCATCTTTAAACAGTGGTCTAACCTTAATTTTCCTCTTCCTTTTTCAGCTGTTAGACGTCCTTCTTTGAGTAAGTTCCACCGTGATCGCGTCCACAGGGCTCATCTACACCCCGAGAGAGATTTTCACTCATTGGTGACCCTTCAACGCCTACACAGGTGGAGACTTGGCCCTGATCCGTCCTTCGAAGCCCTTGCGCACGAACAAACCGTCCGTAGACGTGAGTGCTTTTCTTACTTAAGATATATGTATTTTTCATTTTTATTTTATTATTATTATTTATTTATTTGTATGTATATCTGTACATGTGTTTTTTTTTTTTCAGGAATGGCAACCATGAAGGGAAATAAGGGAAATGAGGTGATCGACGAGACGGCTAGACCTGAAGTTCAAGCCCAGCCTTGTCTTGCTGCTGGAGACAAGAGGAAAAGCTTGTCCAAAAACTTGGACCTGGGAAGCTTGCCCAGTCGTTGGGGAAAGAAGACCAAGCATGGGTCGTCCAGGCCCGAAACTGCCAGGCCTGATCCTCCTTTCTCCCAGCCGTCCATCCCAGTCGTCGACATTGACTCGTCTACGCCTGTTAGCGTCACTCCGTCCAAGTCCCCTGCTCCTGCTTCGTCCTAGCCTCCTCAAAGGATTTCTACAAACTTATTGGAGAATGAGGATTTGGCTTGGGAACGATTCCAAGAGGCTGTGACAGGCGAGGACGTGGCTGCGTGCTACGACATGTCTTTGAAGGAGTTTGAGAACTCCGGCGTCCATGACCTTTTTAAGGTGACCATTTTTGCCTCGTCTTAGTTTAGCCATGTTATCCACTGTTATTTTTGTCTCTTGAAACTTCTTATCTTCCATGTAGGCAATGTCAAAGTTCATAGCTGCGTCTGGGCAGACCATAGAAATGGACAGGACGAGGATCCTTCTAGAGAAAAGAATAGAAGAGATTAAGAACGACTGCAGGACTTGGGCCGAGGTGGCAAACAAGGCCAAGGACGAGGCTAAGGAGTTGAGTGCTTTGGTGGGGGAGCTGAAATCCGATGCTGCCAAGAAAGACGACCGTCTTGACCTTCTTCAAAAGAAGAATGACGAGTTGAGTCTTCTCCTCAAGAAAGCTAAAGACGAGGCAGTGGAGGAGTTCAAACCGTCCAAGGAGTTTACTGACCTGCTGGACACAAACTACGCAGCAGGGTTTGAAGATTTTAGGATGGACGTTATAGACAACTTTCCTAGAGTTAACTTTAGCACCATTAAACTCAACCTTAGCGCTGCTACCAGTTCTCTCCTTCAAACAGGCTCAGAAGATGTCAAAATTGAGGACGACGCTTCCACCAAACCAGCTCAGGACGACCCCAACGTTGATGCCCCCCCTCTTGAAGACAATTTTCTAAACTAGTGCTATTGTTGTTTGGTTTTCTTCTTTATTTTTATTTTTATTTTTAAAAAAAATGTATTCGAGTACAATTACCTCGTCTAGAGTGTTCAGGACGAGTTTATTAACAATTGTCTTTTAAGGCTTATTTTATAAGGGTTTTTGGACGGTGGTCGTCTACCCTCTTTAAACTAAAGAATATTTTTTCTTTGTCTGTTACCTATTGTATGGACGAGCTTATACATTGTTTTTACCATTTATGCTATTGTCTTTTAAACAATGTTTTAAGTGTTGAATGATCGTCTATGCGATTTCTTTATGGACGGCCCACTTAGGAGGATAATGATGACTGCATTACTTTTGCTTGTCCTTTAGGCAATTATTACTCATCTTCTCGCAAGAAGTTTATAACGTTTATGTTTTACTCGTCCTAGGACATTGAGGCGTCTTAACTAGCTACTCATCTTTGGAATGTTATGCCTTAACGCCTACTTTCTTTCTTAGACGAGTGGGCCTTAGCCTTTTCTTTTTGCTTTATACTCATTTAAAGGAAAGCTTGGACGAGCATGCCTTAACTTTTTTCTCTTTGCTTTATCCTTATTTAGAGGAAAGCTTGGATGAGTATGCCTTGGCTTTTTTCTTTTTGCTTTATCCTTATTTAAAGGAAAGCTTGGACGAGTATGCCTTGGCTTTTTTTTCTTTTTGCTTTATCCTTATTTAAAGGAAAGCTTGGACGAGTATTCCTGCGTCCAGAGATTTTCATTCGTCTTAGGCTTTTGCTCCCCTTGCGGGTATTATAACGGAAATTAGATTTATGCATTGAATACATTAGAAATCCAAACCATATTATTATATGAACATTGTCCAAAGGTATGGCACACGTTTATAAGCTAGTGCCTTATTAAAATACTTTAGGAAATACATAGCCTTGTCTTTCATAAGCTGGTCTGTAAAATGGTGCAAAAGTTTAAGAACTAATGCACTTTTTATTCTTAATACACACCATAGTAGTAGTAAGAACACAACAGTAAATATAAGTGAACACGCAAGTCATAGCTGTAACTGTCACTGACTTCCCTCGTCCCTGCTTATCACTGATAGTACCTCCTCAGGTGCTCCACGTTCCAGGGATGCTCTAATTTCCATCCGTCTAGAGCTTCCAGGTAGTAAGACCCCTGCCTCTTGCAGTTGATTACCCTGTAGGGTCCTTCCCAATTAGGTCCCAATTTTCCATGAGCTGGGTTCCTAGTTGCCAAGGAGACTCTTTTGAGAACAAGGTCCCCAACACTGAACCGTCTGGGTTTTACCATGGCATCATGCTGCCTGGCCATAAGATTCTTGTATCTTGCTGTTCTTTGCTCCGCATCAATTCTTACTTCGTCGATAAGATCGAGGTCAAGACGGAGTTACTCCACGTTCTCTTTTTCCTGATACTTCATTACTCGGTGGTTAGCCATATGAACTTCTGCCGGTATGACGGCTTCACTTCCGTAGGCTAACTTAAAGGGGGTCTGTCCTGTCGGAGTTCGTACAGTCGTCCTGTAGGCCCAAAGAACACCTAGTAGCTCGTCTGGCCATATCCCTTTTGCCCCCTCGAGCCGAGTCTTAATGATTTTCAGCAGGAATCGGTTCGCTACTCCTGCTTGTCCATTTGCCTGTGGATAGGAGGGCGAGGAATAGTGATTTTTGATCCCAAAATGATTGCAAAAGTCCCTGAAGGGTGCGTTGTCGAATTGACGTCCGTTGTCCGATACTAATACCTTAGGTACTCCGAACCTACATAGAATATTCTTCCATACAAAATTTTTCACGTTTTGCGGAGTGATTGCTGCAAGAGGCTCGACTTCTACCCACTTGGTAAAGTAATCGATTCCTACCACCAAAAACTTCATTTGTCTGATTCCCACGGAGAAGGGATCTAGGATATCCAGTCCCCACTGTGCAAAGGGCCACGGGGCCATCATTGGGGTCTGGTACTCTGACAGCCGTCTAGGTACATTGCTATAGCGCTGACACTGGTCACATACCTTGACATAGGCTTTAGCATCTGCCTGCATTATAGGCCAATAATAGCTGACACAGGCGATCTTATGGACTAGTGATCTTGCTCTTGAATGATTTCCACATGCTCCTTCATGGACTTCCCTCAAAACATAATTTGACTCGTCAGAAGCCAAGCACCTTAAATAAGGTTGAGAAAACCCTCGCTTGTACAGCACTTCATCTATAAGGACGTACTTGGCTGCCCTGACCTTCAATTTCCTAGCTTCATCTTTATCTTCTGGAAGCCTTCCATCTTTAAGATAAGTTACTATTGGACTCATCCAATTTTCTCCTCCTCCTATCTGCTGTATGTCTGGAATGTCTATGCTTGGCATATACTAGACGTTGTCGTACTCGTCCGTAACTCTTGCCGAAGCTGCTTTTGCTAAGGCATCCGCCTCTATATTTTCCTCCCTAGGGAGTTGAACAAAACTTATCGCTGAAAACTTTCATGCGAGTCGTTTCACTCTGCTGAGGTATTTCTTCATCCGATCCTCCTTAGTATCACACATTCCATTTACTTGGTTAATGACTAGCTGAGAATCTCCTCTGATTGTTATCGACTCTGCCCCTAAGGACTTAGCCAATTCCAATCCTTTGAGTAGTGCTTCGTACTCAGCCTCGTTGTTGGTGGTTTGATACTGTAGACGGGCCGCGTACTCCAACTTGTCACCCTCGGGGGACTTCAGTATAACTCCAATCCCTCTGGCATATAGTGTGGACGATCCGTCTACGTTAATCACCCACCTTTCAACTCCTTCGTCCTTGTCCTTGTCCAGGTCGTCCTGGCTGGGGGTGAATTCTGCGATGAATTCTGCGATGAAATCTGCTAATGCCTGCGCCTTTATCGCACTCCTTGGAAGGTATCTGATATCAAACTCGCTAAGTTCAACAGCCCACTGTATTAGCTGTCCAGCAGCTTCCAACTTGTTCATTGCCTTCTTTATGGGATGGTCTGTTAGGACGTTGATGATGTGAGCCTAGAAATAATGCCTCAGCTTCCTAGAAGCCGTGATCAATGCAAAGGCTAGTTTCTCCATCATCGGGTATCGTCCTTCTGCTCCTCTCATTGCACGGCTTGTGTAATAGACCGGTTTCTGAATTCTCCCCTCTTTTCTGACCAAAGCTGAGCTTACTGCGTGTGGGGACACTGCCAAGTATAAATACAGCTCTTCTCTAGATACAGAAGGACTTAGCAGCGGCGCTGCCATGAGATATGTCTTCAAGTCTTGGAAGGCCCTTTGACACTCGTCCGTCCACTCAAACGCCTTCCTAAGGACTTTAAAGAATGGCAAACACTTATCAGTAGCTTTCGAGACAAACCTGTTAAGGGTGGCGACCCGTCCGGTAAGAGACTGGACTTCCTTGATATTTTTTGGTGGTTCCATATTCAGTATCGCCTGGATTTTTTCCGAATTTGCTTCAATTCCTCTGTGCGAAACCATGAACCCCAAAAATTTTCCCGACGAAACTCCAAAAGCACACTTGCTTGGATTTAATTTCATGTTATACTGCCGCAATGTATCAAAAGTCTCTTGATGATTATCCTCGTCTTGGCTTTTTACCAGCATGTCGTCTACATAAACCTCCACATTTGGCCCGATTTGAGGACGGAACATATGGTTAACTAGCCTTTGGTAAGTTACCCCTGCGTTTTTCAAACCAAAGAGCATTACCTTGTAGCAATACAACCCTTGGCTTGTAATGAATGAGGTCTTCTTGATCCGCTTCATCCATCTGTATCTGGCTGTAACCTGAGAAGGCGTCCATGAAGCCAAGCACTCTATGACCTGCTGTCGAGTCCACCAGCTGGTCAATGCGTGGCAATGGGTAACTATCCTTGGGGCAAGCTTTGTTTAAATTGGTGAAGTCCACGCACATTCGCCACTTGCCATTAGCTTTCTTGACCATGACCACGTTTGCTAACCAATCTGGATAATAAACTTCTCGGATGAACTCTGCGGCAACCAACTTCTGTACTTCTTTCTTGATGGCATTGTCTCGCTCAGGAGCGAAAACCCTTTTCTTCTGACGCACTGGTTTTGAATAGGGGCACACGTTCAGGTTATGGGTAATAACACTCGGATCAATGCCAAGCATGTCCTCATGACTCCATGCAAAGACATCGAGGCTTTTCTTCAGAAACCGGACCAAAGCGTGCTTTGCCCCCTCTTCTATGCTCGCCCCAATTCTAGTGAACTTCTTAGGCTGGTTCTTGTCCAAAAGGACGTCTTCTAATACTTCAGTGGGTTCTGCCGCAATCCTTCTCCCGTCTATACTCATTGCCTGTATATGCTCGTCCATTGCTAGCATAGCTAAATAGCATTCTCTGGCGGCCAACTGATCTCCTTGTACTTGGCCTACTCCGTGCTCGGTTGAAAATTTGATGGACAAGTGGTAGGTAGAGGTTACCGCCTTCCAGCTATTCAGAGTTGGTCTTCCAATAATTGCATTATATGACGATGCACAATCAACAATAAGGAAATTTACCTCCTTGGTTATCTGCTGTGGATATGTTCCAATGATCACTAGTAATGTCCTGGTGCCCACCGGTTGCACCTTCATTCCTCTAAATCCTACCAATGGCGAATTCACTGGTCGAAGCTGATCTCGTCCTAGCCTCATTTACTAGAATGCGGGGTAGTAAAGAATGTCTGCAGAACTGCCAATGTCTATCAACACCCTCCTGGTCATGTAGTCAGAAATGAGTAGGGTGATGACTATCGCGTCATCGTGTGGGTGGTGAAGTCGTCCTGCTTCCTCGTCCGTGAACGTAACGGCCTGCTCGTCTACTTCCCTCGTCTTAGGAGGTCGTCTAGACAATTGGATGTTCTGCACCACCTTCAGGTATGTCTTCCTTGACTTGGATGACTGCGCTGTCGAGTTTCCTCCTATAATTACCCTTATTTCTCCTAGTGGGGGACATGATGATTCTTCCACCTTGGCTTTCAATTTCTCATCTCTTTGGTCTCGTCCAAGGAAATTCCTTAGTTTTCCTTGTCTAATGAGATTCTCTATCTGCTACTTCAAGTCAAAGCACTCGTCCGTGTCATGCCCGTGGTCTCTGTGAAAGCGGTAGTACTTGCTCCTATTATGCTTGTTAGAGTCTCCTTTCATCTTATCCGGCCACTTCAAGGACGGATCATCCTTGATCTGCATAAGAACCTACTCTAGTGGCATAGTCAGGGGCGTGTATTGCTGATTCCTCGTGGAGGAACTCGTCTTCTTACCATCCTTATCTTTCCTCTCGTTTACCTGAGCTTTCTTTGGACAAGGTCCCTGATCTGAGTAACGATGGTGACCTGCTTCCGAGCGTTCTGCCCTTTTTCTTTTCTTGGCTATGATAGCGTCCTCAGCATTCATAAAATTTTGGGCCAAATGGACGAGCTCGTCCATAGTCTGTGGCTCCTGCTCGTAGAGCTTATGAATGAACAAGTCAGAGTTGACCCCATTGTGGAAAGCGGCCAGCAATAACTTGTCATCCATCTCGTCCACCGTCAAGGCCTCCCTATTAAACCGGGTGATAAAGGATCCCAAACTCTCGTTTTCCCTTTGCTCTATAGTTAGCAGACTAGAAGAGGAACGCTTGTGGCGCTGTCTTCCAATGAAATTATTGACAAACAACTTACTCAACTCTTCAAATGATCCCACTGAGTTTGGGGGTATTTTACTGAATCACACCCGCGCTAGTCCCTTAAGTGTGGTGGGGAAAGCTCTGCACATAATCTCGTCCGGGACCCCTTGAAGGTGCATGGTCGTCTTGAAAGTAGCAATGTGATCGCACGGGTCGCGATTTCCATCATATGAATCCAAAGAAAGCATTTTAAATTTTGGAGGTAAGGGGTGACTGTTGATGGAAGCTGTGAAAGGGGAGTCCGTTCGGTGAACCATATCATCCACTGGGTTCGCCTGCCTCATGTTTTCCCTCATCTCATCCATGGCTTTTCTCATCTGGTCCATCTCTTTTTCCAAGTGTGGCACTCTTCTTGAAGCGGTACCCCTTGTCTGATTTTCGGACTCGACATTTTCTCCTCCACCTTCCTGACTCGGTGCCCGTCCTTCTGTGTGCCCATCTTGGCGCTGCCTCCTGAGGTTGATCTCCCTATTCAACTCCTGATTCTGACGTGTCAGTTCTGCCACAGCAACAGCCATGGATTGTATATGTTGAATAGAAGGCGGTTGCATGACAGGCGCTAACATGCAATCGCAAAGGGGATTGCTAGAAGCATCCCTACTCTCCTAGTGGCCTGGGCTAGTAGCCCTTGATCTTGTTCGAACCATTTAGCCTTTTGTTTGGGAAAGGCTAAGCCTTGACAACGAAAACAGATAGTCGAATGAGAAGAATGGTGAATAGTCTTCTTTCCCACAGACGGTGCCAACTGATGATGCAAGGAAAATCAGTGGGCTGAATGCTTCGGACTTGAAAGGACCACTTGCTTTCTTGATGGCCTTAAAAACAAAGGAAAGCGATCAAAGGTGACCGGGATCGCCGGCCAAAAACCCTCCGATGGCGAAGTTAGTTTTCTCTCTGTATTTTTGGAGTTCCAACTTTTTGGGAGTAGTAAAAAACGTACCTTTCATTGGTCTGAACGGGTGTTTATATAGTGTCCTAGGAGCAGTTATTGGAATTGTAACCTCTCCTGGATTTGAGGAGGTCGTGGGTTCATGGATAACTCCTACAACCGTTTAGGAGTTATAACTTCTCATAAAACGGTCACCGGAAGTTATGCGTAAGTTACGGAGTGGGAAAATGTACTTAGTAATTCCCAAATGTAAAGGTCCCGTCCAGGGGTCTTCATGTGGACGAATTCCTTCAGGACGGGGATGTGCGCCTCCCTTGGACAAGTGATGTAGGTTTGTTTTCATCCAAGGACGACCATGCGCGTTAGACTCGTCTTGATGCTAGCTTCTGGACGGCTGCTGGTGTGATGACCATGGATGGTCTGAGTATCTTCATCCCTATCAATATCTATTTTAGTATAAGAATCTACTTTTTTTTTTTTTTTTTACGCACTCACTTTTTAATACATTTCACATTAGATAATTTATTTTACATTACATTTCATTAAAATATTGAATTTTCTTGCTTTTTTATTATTATTTATCTTTCTTCATACATAACAACCATCATTCACTTTTTTCTTTCATTTTCAAAATACGTAACAAAAGAATAAAAAACTAAATGTAAAATGAATTTTTAAGCAAAACTGTTGATGTAGGTCATCTTAAATAAATATTATATCCACAACATTTTCACAACAAAATCTAGTGAACAACAAAATAATTTCAGTTGTAAATTCAAATTAAAAACCTTCAATAACCTACAAACTAGAATTTGTTGTAAAAATATTTATAAAAATGTTATGAACGTATCATCTCTAATCATTTTTAGGCAAAACCGTATAAAATTTTCACATTCTTTCTATAAATCGCCCGCCCATATGACTATGTGAGTGCTCTTTAGTGCATAAAAAAGAAACAGATGGTCTTGAGGAGAAAAAGATCGGGCTTGAGGACACTTTTTTGGTCAACCATCAGCGTATCAAAATACTAATCTCAAAAAATAGACCAAGCTCAAAAGGCCCGCTATAATTGTGTAAGCCCGTGGCCATGAGCTCGGCCCACACAAAAGCATCAAACGAACCACCGTTGTCCTCACCGCTACTAATCTTATATCCACCGCGCCTACGTTTTCCGCCATCTTACCTTGTAAGTTGTTGTATCCTCTTCCTCCTCTTCACTTTTCCTGGAAAATGGCTCTATCTATGATTTTGTTCTAAAGATTTTTGGAGAGATTGAGATTACTCTGTCTATCCCTTTGGTAATTTGTACTTAAGACAACAGCAATTTTATCGACAGAAGCATGATTTTATTTTCAGATTTTACCAAAACGCTTAATTGTGATTTCAATACTGTGTTTTTTTTTAAATTACAGCTAACCCAAATGGATGCTTGGGTTGGGTTGGGTTGGTAACCCATTGCAACTCTCTCCGATCATATATTGATCGGTGGGAGTTCTCATCCATGTGGTTTTATAGACTGCTACTACACAGTATTGGACTATCCAACAAACTCTGAGTTTCACCCTGCAAGAGAGAGAGAGAGAGAGAGAGAGAGAGAGAGAGAGAGGGAGATATGGTGTCTTGGGCACTATAACTAAGATGAAACCTGCAATCAATCTATATATGAGTAATGAGTATAGTGTGGCATTGTAGAACATTTTACTATTATTATTATTATTATTATTATTATTGTTATTGAGTATTTGGTTTTTGGGGTTGTAGAAATTGTTGTATTGTGCCACTGCAGCATTGGCTGTGAATTGTGATTCGCGGCAGGGAGACTCCAAAGCTGGCGAGGTGTTATAAGTTGGTCAATAAATGAGTAGTGCTGTGCAGTTTTGAGATTGATTTTTGGAGGATATTCGTATTTTATATATATGATGGGAATAGTAGGGATGATGAAGGAATTGGGGAAGGCAATGCAGTTCATTTGCTCCCTTGAATTCTGGAGAATGGCGGTGTTTTGGACGCTATCTCTCCTCGTCTCTTATTGGCACCTTTTGTTTGCTCCGAAATCCAAGTCCTTCCCTCGTTGTGCCCCTGCAACCTCTCCAATCAAGCCTGTTTGCATTATCACCGGCGTACAATTCTTTTTTGTCATCAATTTATTTATATATTTTTCATTGCTCCTTGCCAATCACCAACTAGTTTGATTTCTTTTTAATTAATTGATGCAGGCTACATCTGGGTTGGGTGCTGCCGCTGCTTATGCTCTTTCAAAGGAAGGCTTCTGTGTTGTTCTTGGTATTTCCATTCTGCCCTTCTCATCCATTCCCTTTATTTATTTTTTAAAATTTTTAGCTGGTTGAAGTAGCCAGGCAAAAATGTTTCTAAGCATGTCTCTGCTCACAGAAAAGTATAGTCAGATGACTTGTTCAACCACAATGACACCCACATGCACACAAATCTTGTGTTCTGTTGTAGTTTTAAGGACTAGTTCAAAGAAAATACATGACTTATTAAATTGAATTAAACTGTTAAAACTATGTTATTCTGCTTTCTTTTCACAAACATCCCTTTAATGTGCAATCTGCCCAGTTGAATTTTTAATAACTTTCTCTACAGCATAATTGGAAGCATTTAAGTTCTTTATATTTTAACCATTCAAGTATGCTTTGTATTTGATTTACACCCAAAGTTTATTACAGAGCTTGCTGAATGAGTCAGTGCTGATTCTGACACACCAAGTGCAGTGAAAAAACAAGTTATCAGGCATCACTTCTTTTATTTTTGATAGTTTGACACTATATAGGGATATCCAAATAAATTTTGTTTTGATATTTTGACAGTGCAAGTGGATATCCAAATTATAGGCTTTTCAAATTTTGCAAAAATAAATTAAAAAATTGCTATACTTTAAAGCTAGAATATTTGTTTGACTATTTTTATTGGTGAATGGCTGAAATTCATTTTGTATATGCAGTTGGACGGTCCTCCCATTTGTTATCAAAGGTATAAATTTTGTGGAAGTTTATTGTTAAACATACCTTCTTCAATTTACGTTTTTTCTTATGTTTTCTCTTTTTGACAGACTGTGGGAGAGATAAAAAGTTTGAATAAGGATGCCCATCTCAAAGCTTTTCAGGTTGATATGTCATCCTTCCAGTCGATATTCAACTTTAAAGGCTCCCTTCAACAGTGGCTGTTAGATTCAAATATGCATCCTTCGGTCCAATTATTGATTAACAATGCTGGGATACTAGCTACATCATATAGACTCACAGCTGAAGGCTATGATCAGTAATCTTCTTTACATATTATTTATTTTTAAATGAAGTTGGCTTCTGTCCTGAAATAAGTTTACATGGTTTATGTTACACCTCTGCTAATTTCATCAGACATGCAGACCACCTGGCAACAGGTTGGATGAGTTTCAGCTTGCTTTTGATTTGTATAATTTGATATAACTAGCATAAGTTGCTGGTAACTGCTGCACTTTTAAATCCGATATTACCATGGTCAATTAGAGTTGACCCTCATTAAATTGTATTTACAAGATTGTGTAGTAAGTCCTTCGTTTTTTGTCTTTAATCTTCCATCTCATATCTTTCTATATTGTGCAAAAATTGCATTTTCTTGGTCCTACATTTTCAGCAGATTTTGGTTTTGTATTGCATAAGTTGATTTGTGTAATTTGATCTAGCTAGCATAAGTTGTTGACTTGTTGGCGACCTTTGCACTTTTAAAACCAATAGTTCCATGCTCAATTAGACTTGACCCTCATGTAATTGCAACTTACAAAATTGCATAGAAGCCCTTTTTGTCCTTTGTTTTATTTTTTTAATCTTCCATCTCATATCTTTCTCTATTATGCAAAAATTGCTTTTTTCTTGGTTCTACATTTTCCAGCAGATTTTTGTTTTGTATTGCATATTTGGAAAATGCATTTTGATGTTATCACATATAATTGAAGTAAATACCTTACTCATTTTAGCGCCTGTGATACATCCCTGTTTCCTACCCACATGAAGAATCATGGGTTGTTTTATGATAATTTTACATGTGTTTTCAGGATGATGGCTACAAATTACATTGGTGCATTCTGTTTGACCAAACTTTTACTACCACTTCTCAGAAATAGTCCTGTTCCTTCCCGGATTGTGAATGTTACATCCTTTACTCATCGAAATGGTAAAATTGGTTCCTATTTATGTCTGTGAAACATTTTTTTCTATGAATAATTAGTGGGGATTTTAGTCTTCACCATAACTTTCTTCATTAGGGAAGAACTTGTACACTTGTAATTGTTGTCTGTGTACTGTTTGCTCTACCTTGATTCTATGCCAATGCCATTGCTTTGACATTAGCTCTGAAATTTCTATCCATGTCTGATACATTCTTTCTGTCAACATGGTCGCGATAGTTAGAAAAAAGTGAGAGAAAAAAAAAAAAAAAAAAAGAAGAAAAGAAAAAGAGAAATGATATGTCCACAACATTTTTACAACATTTTTACAACAAATCCTAAGTGGTAGGATGTTACTGGTTGTTATTGTTGGGGCAAAAAAGTAATCTTAGTGTTAGGTTCAAATTTGAACCAATAACAACTAACCACCTATGATTTGTTGTAAAAATGTTGTAAAAATGTTGTGGACGTAGCACCTCTCAAAGAAAAAATAGAAAGGAGACTTGTAAAAGAATTTTAGAGCTGAAAATGTTTTCTGATAGGCATATTGATGTGTCAAAGAGGCCACCAGGCACATAAGTGTAATGTTTCATTTATATGGTAAATGAATGTATGTGCTAACTCACTAACACCTGACTATTGCCTTACCTGAAAATGGAAAAAGAAAAGTGCATTTTGGTTGATCCATCAAGATAAGATATGCTATGATGCCTTTCTATTGAGCAAATAAAGATAACCCATCAGGGTGCAGCCTAGTGGTTGGAGGTTTGGGATGAGTTGTAGACCCAAACATCTTGGGTTCGATCCCCACTAGGAGCTCCCTTGGATTACTTGATACACGGTTCTGGCAGGTGGGGTCATGTATCCATGGTTTACTCCCTAGGAGTGGGTCCAAAGTAGGGGCCTTGGTGAGGTTCCATGTCATTAAAAAAAAAAAAAAAGGGAAAGGTATGATATGATGAGAATTCTTGCACTATGACACTCTCACATTTTTCACATGGTGATGGTTAGTTGAATTGCTTAATTTACAGGATTCTATAGTTAGAAGCGTTGAAAGCCATAATTGCATCAGCTAACAGATTATATAACACGAAATTCATGACCTCCTTTTTCTTCAGTTTTTAATATGCAGGTTGACAAGGAAACTGTTTCAGGGAACTGCTTCTCAAGAACCAAATCATATCCATGTTCTCGTATTTATGAGAATTCTAAATGTAAGATATAAATGCCCCACCCGATATATCAGATTACCTTTTATTTGAAACCTTACAAGCAGCACCCCATTTTTTACTGTAGTATGCCTACTGCTGTTCTCCTATGAACTTCACCGACAACTTAGCTTGATGGAAAAATCTCATCGGGTCTCTGTCATGTATGTGATTACAAACTTGATTCTACTTATAATTTTTCATTTCTTTTTGGGGCTTGACGTATTTTTGAACATATAAATTACCTAATGAATGTATAATTATCACCAAACTTGCTTGTGTGCAATTGTTTAAATGCATCTTTGTCCTCTTCTGGGCTTCATGCATTAAAAAACTAGGATTTTATCTCTACATTTTTCTTCTAATTCTTTGTAGACTAGACTTCTTGTCTCCCATTGTCATACCATGTACAACATTCTTGCTTTTTAAGAATATTTGAGAAATTTTAGGTTTACCTAAATGCTGTCATCCATTATGCATTAGCAAGATGTCCTTATTCATGATAATTTCCACTTCATGTTTGTTTCTGTTTTGGTTTGATTTGAAGTGCTGTGGATCCTGGAGTAGTGGAAACCAAAATTATGCGAGAGCTTCCTTCCTGCCTTTCTTGTGTAGCATTTACAATCTTGAAGCTTCTCAGCCTTTTGCAATCACCTGAAAGAGGGATAAGATCTATTCTTGATGCAGCCCTTGCTCCACCAGTGAGTTTTACTCCTAATGATTTGTGTTATCATTCTCCAACCGAAGTTGTTATGCAGGCACACCTTTTATCATTATATATACATTTAAGCTGTTCCGCCTAAGATTTCATGTGTCAGTCCAACACCAGTATTTATATCAGCAATTTAATTGTGTACTGAAGCAATAACTATGGACAACATTTTGGCATGTTAGAGTGTAATTGTGTAATGCAACTAGGTCTTATCCTACACTTTGATTTACATCTATAATTTGTGAAATATCTTAGATGCTCTTCCTATTTAGTAATATTAAGCAAGCTATGCTGAAAGTGACATTTTTGGCTCAGGACATTTAGAACTACTTGATGCTTTAAACATATTATTATTTCTTTTTATATCTTCAATGTTACACCCCTTTGACAGGTACTGAGAAGTTCATTCTTTACTAAGGCTGTTCAGATGTACCCATGTATCGTTTAGTGTGGGATGGTGGTAGTACATCAATTGCTTGTGATGAGGTTTTGATTGTGTTCTATGGACAGATTGGATATTAAGGGCCTCTGTCTTAGGTTCTTTGAAGTTGTATTAGTTAAAGTCCTTTATTGGACATGCCTTGCTTAATAGGTGGGACACTCCAAGGCATCAAATATTCGGTGTTGTGTTACTTGATACTGATGTCACATGGATTATATCAAGGATAAATTTTTCTGCTGATGTTAGTGCCTGCAAATGAGCCCGTTAAGCACAAACACTTCATTTAGGGTGTTATACCCATGTCATACCTGTGTCATACAAGTGTTATAGTAGCTGTTTCATGTTATAATTTTTTAGAAATTCCTCGTGTCATCGTGTTGTACTTGTACCCTTGTTCGTACTCGTACCTGTGTCCATGTATGTGCTTCCTTGCTGTTTAGTCTATTGCTATTTGTGTAAAAATCTATTAGATCGGTTGATGACAGGCTGTTCAGACCCTTATATTGAAGATTCAATTGCTCTTCATGTTTTCTTGAGTTAGTTTAGTCGATGGGTTACTAGAAAGCTTTCAATTGAGTGCTAACATCACTAACCTCTTGCTGAGGTTGATCACTTTTTTTATTTGGATATGATTCTCCTTGCATGTGTATTAGAAAATTTTAGCTGAAACATATTTGAATTGGTTTTTGGTGTAGTTTTTTTCTTTTTGAATTGGAATCCATGTCAATGTGTTGATTATTTCAGGACATATCTGGAGTATACCTTTTTGGTGGAAAGGGTAGAACCATTAACTCTTCAGCGCTTTCGCACAACAGCAAACTTGCACGGGAACTTTGGACCACTTCATGTGATCTATTTTTGCAGTCACAGCTTGCTGTTAAGGTTAAGGAAACTTCCACTTCCACATGAGTATTTGATTGTAATAGGGAGGGATTCTGTTCATCAACCAAAAGAAAAGAGAGAATATGGATTTGAAATGGTGGCAGTTAGCTAAGCTGCAGTTGCATCAAGTGGGTTGATGGCATGTTCCTTTAGATATGTTCTCAGTTGATCAATCCTTTTGCATCATGGATTTTGTGATAGATGCAAAGCTGTAATTGGAACAATGTTTACATTAGTTAATTCTTTGTGAAAGCCTTGAGGGTTTTCAGAAATCATGGTTCTTTAAAAGCAGGATTAGAAAAGAAATGGTGGAAGGACACAGCAACAAAAGCCAAATGGAGACATCGTTGTTTGTGGGTAAAGTCGAGACAAAAGTGGAACTGGCCAAGCCCATATTAACAAGATTTAGGACATGAGTTTTCACCAAGAAATCTGAAAAACATAGATGTTACAGTCAGTTCATTGTTTTTGTATCATGACTGAGCAAAAAGAGGTAGCATCGAAGTGACTGCTGTGCTGTAGCAATATTTATGTAAGTGCCATCTCATATGTAAATGCTTATCGTAGTAGTCCATATAGAAAGGACTGTTGTAAGGGGAATAATTTTCCGGCAGGTTAATAAATCAAAAGAAATTGATTCTGTATTGGTTTCTGTCACCTCACCTGGGGATCGAACTAATTGAACGGAAATTGATGTATTGTCAAGTAAACATAATGTAACTTAGGTTCATTATCAAGGCATATTTCCAAAATTTTGGAGACAGCTATAGATTCTCAATAGATCAGCTATCATCTTAAAAGGATCCTCTTACGTTCAGACCCCTCATCTTCATTCTTTTGGAAACATGTTCTAAAAACAAACAAAAAGGATGCTAACTCTTTTTAAAAAAAAAAAAAATCCGCCATTTAAACATGCTAAACGATTGACACTTGCTCTTTATGAAGGGTTTTCACTTTTCAGTCAGTTATTCTTCTACTCTACCAAAATATTATACCCCTAAAATCCTAAGATTGGGACTAACCTAGCTCCGAGTTTTAGGTCATCAGAGTGGAACGGAGTAGCTGTGGTTTGGCGATTTGTTTAATAACTACTCCTAGTGCTAATACTACTATTGGCACCATCTTCAGTACCCACTTTGGTGATGCATTTCTCGCAAAACAAGTCGAGAATATGAAGAAGATAAATCCCAAGGGTCACCATATAACATTGCTCAAGACCTCTACTGTCTCATCAACCAATGCAGCCCTCTCACCATCTCTAATGCTTGAATTCAAGCCTAGGACCTCTCCTCTTTTACCCCAAAACAGAACTAAAGTTGTTTATTTTCATTGTTGGTTTTAGGAATACAAATCCTCTATACCACTTTTTGTGTTACATTTTATGTTCTACCAATTACAACTTATCACGTGTTTGTTTAATTTTTCTTATAAAATAGACAAAGTTTAAAATATAAAAAAATAAACACATGACAAGTTGTAATTGGTGGAATATAAATTAGTACAATAGATTTGTATCTAAGTTCCTAGTGTGTTTTATTATTGAGTCCTTGTCTCCTCATCTGCGTAACTGATGGATGGATGACTGAGCTGATGAACAAAGTAGTGGGTCTCACCCTTCTTTATGTAGTCTCCACACATAATCCCCTTTATGAAAATATCTTGCACACCACATCCAAAGATCCAACTACACGCCCGTATCTTATTCGTATGGAAAGACACCCTAATATCTCGAAAATCCTAATTTCTGATCCTCTCTACAAGGAAAAACCCCCTACATCCAAGGGATCTTGATTCATTACCCACTACTAGATAAACCTCAGATCTCCTCTTCTCCTAGGTACGCAAAAAAAATTTCTAACTCTTTCACTATAGAGTTCTTAGAAATTTCTCATTCACCGACTTAACTTTCGAAGAGTCTTTGGCTGTCACCCCACCAATGCTCTTTGTTATATTCTTAGTTTCTTGCTCTTCATGTACCCATTAGAGCAATCAAGGACAATCAGCTAACTAACGATTTTTGTGCATTATCAGGTTTGATAGAGGGTTTCATCTTCTTTTCCTCCTCAAAATAATCGTATTATTACCTCTCATGTATTGAGTGATTCATACGGTGGTGTTGTGGGGATTTTCAGATTTCTATGTTTGTGGTAATTTGCTGCCAGGAAAGTGTCAGTAAAGAAAGGTTAGGGGGTTGATCTTTTTTATATCCTTAAATTCATCATTTCTTTTTCTTTCTTATTTTTTGGACATGGCTTTTTAAAAAAAAAAATTCTGATGTTGTTAATTTGTTATTTTAATGCCATCATTTTTATTATTTATTAGCCACATCATCTTTGAATTTGCCAAGTGAGCTTTCAGTTAGTCACGTAAACCTCCTATATATATTTTAAAAATATATATAGTCACGTAACCAAGTTCAGTCAATGAGATGATAACAATGACCAAAATAAAACATTATTAATAAACTCAATATAAAAAATGAAACATTAAAAAAACAAGTTCATCTCCTCTTGCAACCGTTGAATTATAAGAAAAAATAAAATAAAATGGTTTTTTTTTTCTTTTTTCAAATGAAGGTTGTAGCCAGCTGGATGTAGTAGCAATTTCGGGTGTGAATAGGAATAGTTACAAGTGGATTTGAATTCTCTAATACTCTGAAGAATACAAACTTCTTATACAAAATCCAGCTAAAACTCACGATGATTGATATTTCAATGTCTTTCAATTTTTCTTTAAAAAAAAAAAAAGAAGAAAAAAAAATCGGCTCAGGAGATAGTTCAATATATCAAAATTGCATGAGGTGACAATTAAATATCGGCTGGGTCAACACTTTGGGTGATTTCATGTACCAAAGCTACGGTCTCCGGCATCTCCCAGCCCAGGAATTATGAACCTGGAAAACTCGATCAAATACAATAGTAAAAACCATGACTTTTGAGTTAAGTTTGTGATGTGCCTATGCTAAAACCCCATTCCCTCTCCCCCTCATGTGTGTTTGTTTCTAAAAAAAAAAAAAAAAAAAAAAAAAAAACAAATATATTGCTTATACTTGCAATATCCATGTGCCTAAACTAACTACCTTAGAGCAGGTACTTACCCTTTGTCATTGACGGTGGGATCTATTATTCCAGTGTATACATGTAGCCTGGAAAATGACAAAGTAAAAAAACTTAAGGAATGCTAGCCGATTTCATTTACAGTTATGAAATCTGATTTGATAACATAATTACCCAGGGAAATTCTCACTGAGCTTTTGAAGAGCTGGAGGGGCTGCCACAGCAGATATCTGCAGCACAGCAGTTTCTTTAGTAGTGTACTAACAATGAATGTAACAAACAGAGCAAGTATGTAACAATGAATGCAATATAATAACCTTCACGTCCATACCAACGTAAGCAAGACAATACCAGCTCTGTCTACAAGATTCTTTTTAAAAAATTATGATAAAACTACTGCTTCTACAACAAAATTGCTGATAGGCCTTCTACTACAAAATATATCATGACATTAATCCAACCCATTTAGGATCTCAGTTTGATAATTAGCCACATATAAACTTCAACACAAATACAGTGGATACTCAATACAGAGGATTACTCCAAAAAAAAAAAAAAAAAACAACAACAACAACACACACGCCAAGGAGGATACTCAACTAAGCCTTAATCCCAATTAAATTCAGGTTGCTGTTATGGAAACAGAATCAGAAACACTGAGGATATCTAATTAAATTATTTACCACTTTAATTTGGTTGTTATCTATCCCACGTTCCTTTAAGAGATTGAGAGCTGCCACTATTGTGCCACCTGATATTGATTATCAAGAATGCAATGAAAAGAATATCAATCTCACTTTCTGCTCTAATAGAATTTTAATAATATAAAGAACAAAATGCAGCACAGATGTAACAATTTTAGCTAGTGATGCTATAAACGTGAGAGTAAAGTCAGTAGCAAAGAACACCAGCATGGATAATTCAAAAGGTTGATCAACAAAGTTTGACCATAAAAAAAAAACAAATCAGGACCTTAGGTTAAGCCTCCAACCAAATGCAAGAATAATGGAAGAACTAGAGATTACATTTGATCAAACCACTTTATGAGATGATGGAGAAAGAAACTCTATAATGTTCAATAATAAAATATGTTGAATAGTGAAATAATCAGGGATGGAGCCAATAGTTTACCTTAGGGGGGGGGGGGGGGGCAAACTATAACTGATTTTTTTTTTTTTAAATGCAAATTAATATTTATTAGTATTAATAAAATATTGACAAGAAAAATGCTAACGCTGCTACTACTGATACTAAAAGCTTACAAACTAACATGACATTATACAACTACCAATGTTACAACAAAATATTTACAAATTGATATGGCACTGAATATATTTAGTGTCACGTCAACAATATAATAAATAAACTAATTAATTACTTATTTGTTGTATCTTAACGATTGATATATCAATTTGTAACGTTTATCTAGTAAAATTTATAATAGTTGTGTCATCATTCTAAATAAATTCATTTGACCAATCAATAAAAGAAAAGACACATAGCATTTGTTTTTAAATTATTTTCATTTTTCTTTTTAAATAAATCTAATATTGTAGCTCGGTTTCCCATGATTTACAAATCAAATATAAGTCATACTTATCATCTAATTATATGTCAAATATTATTGAACTAGAAAACTAATTAGCATTGCCAAGGAAATAAAAGAACCAAACTTCTAACTTTAAGTCCCAAACAAGAAATAATTAAGTCAAACAACTTAACAACTCAAGTCATTTGCATAAAAAAAAATGCTAAATAATCAATAAAAGCTTATAAAAAGTAAAAACCAATACACATTAGTACACACACTACACGGATAAACTTTATCACATAGTGCAGTCACAAGGAATGAGATGCCCATTGTGTTTATTGGCTTTGGTGACCAACTTTATTTTTTAGTTTTCATTTATATATATATATATAAAATTCAGGGGGGCCATTGCACCCCCCCCCCCCTCCCCCACCCCCAAGTCAAAGAATAATTCCATCACTGAACATAATAGTAGGAGCTCCAGCCATTAGAATTGTACCTGTTGCCAGCATGGGATCAACAACAAGTACTCGAGACTCTTCAGGAAATTTGTCGGGTAACCTAAAAAAGGATAGACCTCATAAAGAGTATACCAGTGGAAATGACTAAGAGAGAAGCAAAGGGGGAAAAATGGAACAAAAGCAAAAAACATAAACAATAATGGGAATTAAATAGTGTCTTATGCCACTCAAGTATAACTTGAAATAGAAGCAATGTGAAAATTCAAGTTGACCTTTGTTTAAGCATTCAGGTGTGAAAGAAAAAACATATTTTCATTTTTATGGCAGGGATTTCTTACTTGTTCAAGTATATTGTTGGCTGAAGTGTCTCCTCGTCTCTGCTGAACCCTTTATTTGCAAAACAGAAAGAAAACCACCAAAGTAGTCAATCACATTGAAATCCTGGAAGAGACATGACTCCAGTCTTATAGGGCAGATTTTAAATAAAAGTTAACATCACATCTGGTTGGATTAAGTCAGTTAACAAATAACAAGCCAGTTATCATGCTTATTAGAAGACTACTTGAAAAGCAGTAAGCTTAACAAAAAATTCTAAACACCATGACCCCCCAACTTCCCGCTGCTACTTTGACATCATGTATGGCTTTTCCTACCCAGATGATAAGTTTTTGTAGCTGGCAAGATTGAAGATGCGTGTTCTGCTAGAGCTAGACCAGCTCTTAGGATTGGAACTACCTGCAAAGGGAGGAGAATAATGTATAAGTTGATAGCCCAGCACAAAATCTCAGCTCAGTCAGACATCATTTGACCATAAAAAGACCTTGAAGATTATATCACAGCCAGGGCAGATGTAACTACTAGCAACTATGTTATGGAAAACTGCGAGCAAAGATATAATAACCAAGCTAAATTACACTTTTGACCCCCAAATTTCGGGCTTGTTTCCATTTTGGACGTTTAAATTTGAGATTCTCATTTTGGTCCACCAAGTCTGATTCCGTGTTCAAAATTGTCCTTCCATTTATCTCCATGATGGATCTGGCCGTTAAGTTCCAACAAAAAGACAATGTTCTCTCTCTCTCTCTTAGCTGCAAGATTAGTCACCGATATGGGAATGACCATTTTGAAAATAGAATCAAACTTTGTGAACCAAAATGAAAAATCTCAAACTTAAAGCACTAAAATGAAAACCATCCCAAACTTTAATTGTCAAAAGTGTAATTTAGTATAATAACCATCAGATATCCAACCAATTCCAGCTATACAACTTACAATCACCCCAAGAGAGTAACAAAAGTAAAGAAGCACAAGCAAAACTGCTACCATAAACTCACCATCACAGGCTCCCTTGGATCTATGAACTCAACTGAGGCAACTCCCATTGGTGATTGAATCTCCCCCATGATGGTAGGCTGATATCAGTGAAAACACAGAAAGAAAAAAAAAAATTACAAACATTAAGAAGGCTCTGCTGAGAAAATAAAAATTGCTAGATTTTCCACAATCAAACCTTAAAAGCAAATAAGAAAAGCTCAAACAAACAATGGATTTGGCTGAAAATAAACAAATAATCCAAAACATCTAACGAAAATCTAGCTGCAAAAGCATAAGTGTGGGAGTTTTGTGTATAGGTTAATATTAGAAAACATCATATTTTTAACCAAAAAAAAAGGAAAGATTAACTTTCAACTTATTTTTGTATTATAGAAAACATTGTCTAATTTAATACCTAGTGATGAATTCCAATATTTTCTAATTCTTATAAATTTCTCTACAGGAGGGAGGCAAAGAAACATGACAAGATAACAAGAATAGTGAAACGTAATTAAAAGAAACATATATCTTAATCACACTAGAAAATGAAGAGCATCTTGGACAACCCTGTTAGCAGGGGTAGCACTATGTATCACGTTTGCTTGAAATTTCATCATTCACAAATAAATGCCATTATGTAGATTTGTATGCACTATAAACAGAAACCACAAATAAAATGCATGCATTTTGAAAGTAAATTTGAAACACAAACATATAGAAAGGAAAAAGATAAAGACGAAACTCAAGGATTATCAAAATTGACAATTTTCATGCACAATGCATCTACTCTACTAACCAACCAATCCCTCGAAGCTTCATACATAAGTAGTCTCCCCAACTCAGCCATTGCATTCCCTACAATATTTGAAGTTTAAAAATGTTAAACCCAACTCAGGATCAAGAGAAGAAAAAAGGACCAAAAGTCCATGAAAATAAATAATTTTAGAAAATTGAAAATAGAGTGATGTTACAATATGTTCTGTTCAGGGTGAAGCTAACTTTTTTCTTATCCCATATGAGTTGGGTTTAAGTTACACCTAGTGTTTCTAAGCTATGTTTTTTTTTTTTGATAAGTAACGAAAATTTTATTAAAAAATGAAGAACAGCCAACCCGAGTACATTGGGAATGTACTATGGGGGCATAAATCAATAACCAAGATTACAACGATCAAGTAAAACAGGAGTGTTTCTAAGCTATGTTACACTCCACTTAATATTTTTTATTAGATTGATATTTCAAAAAATCCCACAATTGGATCACATGTTAAATATGTTCTTAACATGCATACCAAGTTTTGTGCCAATCATATGCAATTTACTATTCAATCTAAAAACCCATCTTTTATGTACAATTTTAAATATCAAAACTTGAAATTGAAACATTTGATCGATGACATAGTTATTAATCTCAAATTATCTTGAAATTTTGCAAGCATGTAGAGTATAAGAAGAAAATCTAATCCAATAGTAGATTTGTTAAAATTCGCATATAATAAAAAAGAATAGAGTGGTGTAACATAACTTAAAGTTACACTAGGTGTAAATTGAACCCAATCCTCTCTCTCTCTATATATATATAATTCCTTTACAGCATTCTACTGGGATCAACACATCAATATAATTCCTTTACAGCATTCTACTGGGATCAACACATCAAGAAAATTTAAATGCATTAAGGTCTATCCTATAGAATAGGCATGATTGCAACAAATCTCAAACATGTTTGCAACACATAATAGAATATACAACTACAAGAACCCAAATTGAAAATTTGAAAATTCAGCATAATTCTGTTGCTTACTAAATATGGGACAAGGAGTTTGTTCATTCCTTAGAACTGAAACCCAATGCTTGATCAATGGATGTGGAGGCACAAATACCTGAAATCCATTCCACCCAATTAATTTAACTTGTTAGCTTATTATACACCAAACCAACCCAACAATTGATTGGTCTGCCCAGAAATCCAATGAACCCAAAAATCCCAATAACATAAATAAACAACAACCCAATTTGTAATAGCGTAGTTTGGACGCTACCACATTGTTCGGCACCATTTTCCTTCCAAAAAAGATCCCTTTTTTTTTTAATGAATGCTTCCAAAATTGCTAATAAAATAAATAAGACATAGATTTTCTTAATCTGAAATTTGAAAACAACAACAACAACAACAACAAAAAGTGAGTGACTGACCAGCATTCTGTCTTGTGAGATGGGTTTCTCCTCGGTGGCGGCCATTTGAGCCCTCGTGGAAGACGAGGTAACAAAGCTACGGCGCCGAGGAGGATTGGAAGACAAGATCTGGGGGTGCTACAATAAAAACAAGTGGAAATGTTTGAGTTTATGAGAGAGACACAACCCAACAAGTATATTAGGTATAGTTGTTAGTGTTTCTCAAAAAAAAAAGGTATGGTTGTTAGTATTTATATATGTAGTGTAGTGTGTGTGTGTGTGTGTGCGTGTGTGTATATATATATTAGGAAAGGTGATACCTTTTTAAGGTAAGGGCCGGGAATGGTGGAGTTAAAAAATTTAAGGAAAGGAGAAGCGGAGGAAATGCAGGGGGAACCGGAGGGGCACCGGAGGCATGTGAAATGAATGCTGCTGCTGCTTGGATATGAAGCTGGAGCCATCATTTTTGATTCGATCATTTCATTTCCAGTTTAGCAAACAAGATGTATTTCTTTCACACTTTGGATTGGATTGGATGTTTGGTTTCGGTTTTGGGGAAAATTTGCTCCAAATTTGGTGGATGGTTGATGATTGGGTTTGAGTTCAGAGTTTCTGACCCATCTCTTTGTTGGAGATACCGAGACTGACTCTCTCTCTCTCTCTCTCAATTGGGCTCATTGGGCTCTCTATCTATACTCATTCATGGGCTCCGAATTTAGCTGGTAAATTTTGGTTCAGTTTTTAGATGATTTTTATTTTTTATTTTTTTATTTTTTGATAAACTAGAAATATCATTCAACTAAAAAGCACCAGAAACATCAGGGCAAAGCCTAATCCGAGCCAGCCCATACAAGTCAAAGAGAAAAACATTCAAAATACAGGGGGGGAGGGGAATTGAGGTACATAAAATCAAGGACTTGGGAGCATCCTAATCTAGCTAGAGCATTGGCGCACCGATTAGTTTCATGATAGCAGTGGGATACTCTGACTTGAGAAAATTGGGAGATGAGATGCCTGCAATCAGCCACAATAGAAGCATTGTCAGTATTCAAAATTTCGGCATTACACATCAAATCATCAACTACTTTTGCATCCAAATCAATTTTAGAAGCGCTAATTTGCATATTGAAGCACAGGTTGAGACCATCCCTAAGAGCCCGCAACCAAGCAAGTGGCTATCCCAATCTTCCTTGTAAAGGCTCTTATCCCAGTACCTGACTCACTGCAAAGAATGCCGCCTCCACTAGCCATTCCAGGGTTACCTAATGAAGAGCTATCCATGTTCAGCTTATACCAACCCCTATTAGGCCTCTCCCATCGAATATTTCTATCAATCTGTGGCTGTCAGATTATGGTATTTTGAGCAACTAGAGCATACTCCACTGCCCTTAAAATGATATCTCTGTGTATGGCTTGGTTGGAAGGCATATTCTTAAATACCACCCTGTTGCGATGGTTCCATAGAGACCATATTCCAAAGGCAAGAATAATACTCTAAGAAATCTGGAGGTGGTTTGAAGTAGAAGTCGATCTGCAGTTATTTTCCAACCAACTATGGAGGTCTAAAGAGAAGAAATCAGAGCTCAGAACCCCCATTCCGAGACACTGCCAACAATTTGCAACTACATAACAGTCCCTTAGCAAGTGGATATTTTTCTCTAGGTGGAGATTGCACATTGGGTAAACCGTGTCCACTTGCAACCCTTTAGAAGTTAGTCTTTCTCGGGTTGCTATGCTGTTGTGAAACACATCCAAATAAAGGATTGAATCCTTGGCAACACCTTTAACTTCCTTATCCATTTACTATTAAAAAATTGAGGAGCTTCCCCATTGGCAAGGATATATGTAAAGTTGAGATTAAAATTCTCATTGTCTATTGCATTTCAAATGATTCTGCCTTCCTCATTAGCAAAATGTGAATGGGTCATTGCTTGAGTTTCTAGGCAAATTTTTGGAGGAAGAATCACAGAAAACTTTCCCCAATCCCAGCCATTAAGAGAAGCAAGATCTCTAACCTTGATCTCTACCTCTTCTTTTGAAAGAGGGCCGTGAATAAGAGACCTGAGAGGGCCATTCGATGTCTAAGAGTCATACCAAAACCTCAAGTTACTATCTCGGTCAAGACTTCATCTCGTTCCCCTTCTTGAAAACATCCATTTCTTTTCATGGCTTTCCAAGTTCGAGAGCTAAGGAGAGAGTTTTCATTACTAGAAGATATTCTTCTTTGGGTCATGTACTTTTTCCTTAAAACTTGGGCCCAAAGTGAGTCCTTTTCTGAGTGGAACCTCCAATTCAGCTTTGATAGATAGGCCAGATTTATACCTTTGGCAGTTTGGAGGCCAAGGCCACGCTTATCCAAAGGTTGAGTAATTTTATCCCATCCCACCCAACGCATTCTTCTTTTTGGTTCACCAAAACCCCATAAAAAGTTCTTGTTGAGTCTGTCCAAATTATCCAAAATTTTCTAAGGAGGAAAGTGGTTTGCATCACATAGGAGGGAATAGCACTAGTAGATGCTTGGATGAGCACTTTACGGCCAACAAAGGACAAGAGGTTGGCTTTCCAGCCAGCAAGCTTCTGATTGACGCGATCTAGAATAAAATTCAAATCCTGGTTCGATGCTCCAACATGCCTAAGAGGAAAGCCCAAAAAAGAACCTGCTTGGGACTAAAGTGAAAGCCAAGAATCTCGCAAAAACCAATCTTTTGCTCTCTGTCCATGTTGGGAGGAAAATACACTTTAGATTTGGTAGGGTTAATTTTCTGACCCGAGATCATACAGAACTCCTCGATTGCTTCCCTAACACTTTTATAGTTTAGCGAATTAGCCTTTGCAAAAAGAAGGAGGTCGTCGACAAAGAAAAGGTGGGAGAACGCCGAGCTACTAGCAAAAGCTTTCACTGGGTTCCAGAGGTTGTTAGAACATTTGGCATCAATAATTCTACCCAGCACTTCCATACAAAGAATGAATAGGTAGGGAGATAAGGGATCCCCTTGCCAGATACCCCTGGATGGGAGAAAATGATCAAGAACACCCCCATTAAAGAGCATTGAGGTAGAAACTGTTAAAACACAACTCATTATGAGCTGGATAAGGTCTGGAGGAAAATTGGCTACATTGAGAACTTCCTTGATGAAGGACCACTCCAATCTATCGTAAACTTTTTCTAAGTTGATCTTGATAACTATGTACCCCAAATTACCTTTTTTTCCTGCTGATAGTATGAATTAGCTCCTGCGCAATAATGAAATTATCTACACCTTTTCTACCTAGGACAAAGGCTACTTGATACGGCAAGATGAGCTAGTCAAGGAGCGGTTTAATTCTGGCTACAATAATTTTAGTTATTATCTTGTAAACAAAGTTACAAAGACTAACAGATCTAAAATTTCCAATGGATTCCAGACCCTTGATTTTGGGGATAAGTGCAATATGTGTTTGATTCAAGTCCAAAGGAATCTTTCTGTCACTAAAGATTTTCTTTATCTCTTTTAACACTGTTCTGCCAACTACCAACCAAAATCGTTGCAAAAATCCTGCATGCAACCCATTAGGCCTAGGGGATTTGAATGCCATTAGAGACCTCAAAGCATTTTTAATTTCCTCATTGGTCACTGGTATAGATATGTTGTGACTTTTAGAGGAGGATAATTCGGGATAGGTTAGATCACTTAAGGAGCAGAGAGAGGTGAGGACAGGAGTTCAGTTAAGAAGAGCTTAGAGAAGCTATTTCAAACATACTCCATAACTGTTGTCAGGTCATTAATCCATTCTCCCTAAGAGTCTTTGAGATTGAGAATCTTATTATGCTTCCTTCTAATGAGCGTAGAGACATGGTGAAAGAAGTGTTTGTGTTCCCCTGCACCACCCAGTTAACACGGGATTCGAGGGACCACAATTTCTCTTCCTGATTCAGCACATCTAACAACTCCACTTGAAGTTGTTTTTCAAGATTAATGAGGAAGCTCGATGGTCTTTCTGCCATAGATTGCTGTATACTACCAAGCCGAGCCAGGATTCTTTCCTTTTTTGCAAAAATGTTCCCGAAGTGAACTCGGTTCCACTCAAAGCATCCCTTTTGAACTTTGAGATAGAATCATACAGACCAGACTCGATGGACTAGCATTTTGAACAACTTTTGGAGTCCAAGAGCTAAAAACTTTGAAATTTGAAAGGCCTATTGAGTATGATATTGGGTTGGGGTTCTAGCTCCATCAAGATAAGGCAATGGTTTGATGAGCACCTTGGAAGATAAGTATCTGTCAAGTCTTTCTTGAATGAGAGAGCTTAAATCATGCTTGTTTGTTCATGTGTACCTAGGCCCTTGGAAACCGAGGTCAGCCATGTTGCAAGCATCAAGACATTCTTTGAAGATATTAGCTCTGTATAGGGTAATTGGCCTACCACCTAGTTTATTATCACTAGACAACAATTCATTAAAATCACCAACAATAATCCAAGGCAAGTTATGAGTGTTGGCAACAATAGTTAAATTATTCCAAAGCATACACCTTTCCCTATGTCTCGGACTAGCATAGACAACAGTTAAAATCCAGTTGAGAGAAGAAGATCTTACCTGCACAAGCGCATGGATTTCCTGCTTCATGCTAGTGAGATTTGTGATATCAACTTTATCAAGATTCTAGAGAAACTAGAGGTCACTAGCAAAGCCAATTGTGTTAGTGTGAATTGCTCCTTGAAATGGAAGCATATATGTGATTTCCTTCACTTTTTCCTTGCCAAGGCGAGTCTCCATAACAATTAGAATAGCTAGGTCGTTGATAGAAACCAGATCACAAACATTGGATTGAAAGGAGGGCTTTAAAGCTGCCCTACAGTTCCATATTATGATATTCATCATTACTAATTGAGCAAAAGAAGAAAAGACATCAGCAGCTAGTAGAAGCCTCACCTTCCTCCCTCAAATTCCATCTGGTTTGTTGTATCATCTCCTTGGAGTATCCCCTCCCTAGCATCAAAGTGACACAGTGTTGAAGCACTCCTATCATCATCTCCCTCACACTCGAAAGTAAACTAAAGTCGAATGTGGGGCGAACCACCTGAATCAATTTCATGATACTGGTGTTCCCCATCACTGAAGTTGAGATTGGGTTGAATATCAGTACTCTTCTCTCCGTTAGTTGAGGCCTGGGGCCGAATTCGCATAAGAGTGGTGTTGGAGATAATTGCGACAGATTTCTCCTAGCTACTACTCTGGTCTTCGATCTTTCTTGGATGTCTGACTTGAACACCCACCACGGTTGCTCCATTAGTTGCTGTGCTGAATCAGACAATGCAATCTTTCCCATTCTTGCGTTGGATGATTTTTATAATTAACAAGATTGTTGTTGGTTTTTTTTTAAATTTATTTATAGGAGCATTTTTCTTTTTGTTGAGAGAGTTTTAACCTATGGGCTCCTAATAATATCTATTTATTATTAAACAAAATACCAATTAGTATTTAGTGTAAGTGGGGATTGAACTCTAGATTTCTTATTCAATCATTGAGACTTTACCGATTGAGCAAATTAGAACTCACTTTTTTTTAGGAGTTTTGATTGTTGTTGAATTAAACTAAATGATTTTCAAAGAATTTCGGTAGTTATTAAAATTAAAAAAAAAAATCAAAATATGTTGATGCATTTGCTTTGGATAAAACCCCCCTTTTTTTGGGTAGGGGTAGGCATATTATTAAATGTGAATGACAAATATATATATATATATATATATATATATATATATATATATATGAATTTGCGAAGTGTCCTTTATGGGGAATCACATCAAACATTCTGCCAACCAGGGATTTAAAATATCCTTTATGCGGCTTTGAATTCAAAAACGTTTTTTTAAAAAAAGAATTTCAACTTATGACATCAACTCCTAGTGATAGTTTTTTATCATCAGATGGTGTAGGCAAGAATTGAATCATCATATCTCTTATTCAACATAAATAATTTTAAAAGAATTTTGGTAATTACTAAAATTTTTTAAAAAAATCAAAATATGTTGACGCGTTTGCTTTGGATAAAACCTTTTTTTTTTTTTTTTTGGGTAGGGGTAGGCATATTATTAAATGTGAATGAAAAAAAAAAATAGATTTGAATTTGCAAAGTGTCTTTTATGGGGAATCACGTCAAACATTCTGTCCAGGGATTTAAAATCCTTTATGCGGCTTTGAATTCGGAAACTTTTTATTTTTTTTTAAGAATTTCAACTTATGGCTCCTAATAATAAATTTTTATCATCAGATGGTATAGGCGGAGATTGAACCATGAAATCTCTTACTCAACATAAATGATTTTCAAAGAATTTTGGTAATATTAAATTAAAAAAAAAAAAATCAAAATATGTTGATGCGTTTGATTTGGATAAAACCCTTTTTTTTTTGGGTGGGGGTAGGCATATTATTAAATGTGAATGTCAAAAAAATATATATATAGATTTGAATTTGCAAAGTGTCCTTTGTGGGAATCACATCAAACATTCTGCCTACCATGGATTTAAAATGTCCTTTATGCGGCTTTGAATTCAGAAACTTAGTTGCATTTATTCTCTCAATATTATTTTGCAAGAGCTGTTTGGTTTGGTAACCAATGGAGCTTGAGAATTGATCGTCTACAACCTCTCTTTCTCATTCATTTGATTGAGATTTTACTAGACCCTCCACCAATTCTTCAATTTGATGAGATTCAAAAATAAGATATGTTGACCTTTGGGGCTTTGGCCCTTGATTGCATCTGGCATTAATTGGAGTAATAAAGCAGTTTATGAGGGACTTCAGCTTTCGATAAATCAAGTGTTGAGGTCTTTGCATAAGCCAATGCAAGAACACAAGCAGATGCGAGTGCTAAGTAAGGTAAGGAATTCATCCAATAGGAACAAAAGCTGGTCAAAGACCTGTACATGGCTCTGTTAAGCTTAATTGAGATGCAATTGTGGGTAGTAAATGCTCTTATATAGCAGTGGTGGTGAGGGATTAGAGAGGGAGCTTGTTATTTACGTGGTCACAAAAGGTGAACACCAATGCTAATCTCCAAGCTGAGGCACTATAGGCTCTCCAGTTTCACACCTTTAAGTTGAAAGGGATTCCAAAGTGTACATAGATGCTATAAATTTTCAGATGGTATTGGTTCCCTGGAGGTTGCAATATTTTGCTAGCTAGGACCATTGACAATGTAACTAGCTCTTTATGTGAGGTATCGTTTGCTGGATCAATCGAGAAGCCAATATGGCGGCTCATAATCTAGCTAATTGGTCTCTCAAACATGTTATTTTTTGCTACTTTGATTTGGCCATTACCCCCAAAATTTTGTTCGTGTCATATTGGAGTAGCCTGCCCCTTAATGTTGTGTCGTTGCTATTTTAATATAAGCTTTGTTATTTTTTAAAAAAAAGCATTGAATTATTTTGCAAATTCAATTTCTTCTGTCTGATACATTGTTGTGAAGACATATTACTTTCACATAACATCAATTTAGAAGTCAACCCCACACTAGGTAAAATTCAGGGTATTTCATATTTTGTCCCTCAAATATAGGATATATTTGATTTTGGTCCCTTAATTTTTAAAAGTTCAATTTTGGTCTCTCAAAATTTTAGGTGCAACGTTTTAGTCAATTAAACTATTTTCCATTCATATCTTGCATACTTGACTTAGATGATACTGATACAAGAGGCATGTATTTAAGCGAACAAAATCGAACTAACCACACACGTATATAAGTGATAGAGATTTTTATTTAAATGAAAGTTATATACAATGAGTAAGAGAAATGAAGTACGTGTTGAAACAACTTCAACAACAGATCCAAATATCAAATTGGATAATAGAATAATTTAAACTCCCTAGAATCACTAGTATAGAATCTATAGGTTTGTAATGACAAAGGAAGTCACAAGTTCTTGGGATGCTCAGACTAGCCGGCTGGCCGTGTGTGTGTGAGAGAGAAGGAGAGCTACACCTCTCTCTCTCTCTCTCTCTCTCTCTCCATATTAGGGCCACGCCCTCACTAACTCACTAATACAATATATATGTGTGTATATATATGGGTTTATGAGAGTATTAGAATGTATTGGCTTTAATGGACCAAACTAGTTCCTTAGCAAGTAAAGGGCAGAGACCTTTCCATTATGAGTGCCAAAAATGCAAGTCCGTCTCATTAAAGTCTGCCTGTAACAAAATATATACACAATAATAAACTTCATACTGATTCTCAAAAAAAAAAAACTTCATACTACTATTTATAAAGTGCACTAAAATGATCCAATTGTAACAATATGGTCACTATCCACTATTGGATCCAACAAATGCTCACTAAAATACTTTATAACTAATCCAAGTTTTATTAAATACATTAAAAAAAGACTATGCTAGCCCACTGTTGAGGTACAATTTTTTTTTTTCCACACATGCAACGTGCCCTAACCCTATTCTATCTTATTTACCCACTCACCAAAAATACCCAAATATCCCCCATAAATATTTCTCATCCCATTATCATATTGGCCCACAAATATTTCTCATCTCATCACAAATTGGGTCACAAATATTTTCCATCTCACTACCTAAATTGGACCACAATATAAGAGCATCTGCATCAATAGATGTAAAACTTTGCAAAATGCAAAAAGTAACAAATTTTACACATTTTGCCTCAAAAATCTTCCACATCAGTCCTTCTAAAACTGTGCAAATTTGCACATTTGCTACAGTAACCGTGCATATATACACAGTTACTGTAGATGTGTATACTATTATTTTATTAATTTCACATTTCACTCCCTTTTTTATTTTCTCTTCTCCATCTGCAAAACCAACTCAGACTTCTTTTTCCTCCAATACACACAAACACACACACACAGACGCACAAAACCTGCAAGAGCACCACCATCAAAATGCAGATCCCACCATCCACCCAACACCGTCCAACCATCACCACCCAACTGCCACCACCACCACCTGTTAAAACAACCACCACCACTAAAACCCGTTAAAACAACGAAAACCCAAAATACAACAAAAATCAAACCTGATCAACCCAAAATCCATAGAAAATCAACTTAAAATTAAACCATCAATTGAAAACTCATAACCCAAAATCAAAATCAATTACAAACCCAATGGTGACAGAATGCTTGAAATCAGATGAGAGAGATCCAACAATGCAAGCTTCGATAGAGAGGGATTTCTTCAGATCTTTGAGATTGGTGCTTGTGGTGGAGATTGGTTCTTATGGTGGAGAGTTGATCTGACCATGAGAGAATGAAGAAAAAAGAAAAGGAAGAAAAAGAAGAAGAAGATGGTTGTGGTGGAAAGGTAATCTGACCGTGAGAAGAAGAGGAAAAATAAGAAGATGGTGAAAACTTTTGAAGAGAGTGGAGAGTTTTGAGAATAAACGGCAGAGAAAGAGTGGAGACGAGAGTGAAAAAAAACAGATCAAATGAAATGAGATAAGTACAAAAGAAAAAGAGATAAGGACAATAGAAAATGATAAAAAAAAATTAAAGAAATATTATTATTTAAATAGAATAGATTGTAAAATAAGTGAACTGGTGTAGGTGTTTTGGAAAAGTGGTAGTGTAAAATAGAAAAAGTAAGTTTTTAGTGTAAAATAAACGGAAAAATTTGGTCAGACTGATGCGGTTGCTCTAAATCATCACAAAATCCCAAATCTCACATCCTATCCAATTTCATTATCAATATTTAACAAAACCCAAAAGTGGCCTTATGAGCCCAATGCACACATCCCATTCTCTTTAAAGCCCAAGCCAACTTATACTTGAAAATATTTCAAAAGCCCATGATCCAAGTACATGGTGAAGCAATTTTATCAATGAAATTCAATTTCATAATCAAAGCTCATTATTGGAATTTAAATCCCATAATCAAAGACCATGACAAATTATTTATCAAAAGCCCAAGCCCAAGTTAACTACTTGGCAACATCAAAAGCCTAAGCTAACTACTTGGCAACATCAAAACCCATTACCACATGGCTCCATTAGAGCCAATTCTTATTGGTAAAATCAAAGCTCATTGCTACATGGCCCCACAAAAGCCCAATTCTTATTGGCAATATCAGAACTAATTGCTACATGGCAACATTAAAAGCCCAAGCTAACTACTTAGCACAATCAAAACCCAGTTCTTATTGGCAATATCAAAGTCCATTGCAACATGGCACAATCATAGCCCAATTCTTATTGGCAACATCAAAAGCCCAAGCTAACTACTTGAAATTATTTTATCAAAAACCAAAATTTATCAATACTTGGCAAATACTATATTATAAGTATTTTACTTGAAACCAATGATGAACAATTTTTGACAAATAAAATTATATAGCCCATGGAAATTATAAACCCATGGCAATTATTTATTACCATATTACAAATCCATAACCATAAATATTTTATATCATATCACAAGCCCATGAAATTTATCTCAAAAACCCATGGCAATTGTTTACTTTCAAAACCCATGGCAATAATTTAATAAAAGCACATAGAAAGTCATAATTATTTATCTTAAACTCATGGTAGTTATTTATTTCATACCTTATTGAAAATCCATGGAATTTACCTTTTAAAACCCCATGGTTGCTATATATCTTTTTTTTTTTTTTGCTAATTGCTATTTATCTTATATCTCAATACTCATCTCTCTAATAATTATATTTATTTTTAAACCATGGTGATTATTCATCCTACAAGCCCATTATGATTATCTATAGAAAAGCCCATGGGAATATCACATAATTTCATCATAGTGGTTATTTACCATATCTTATTTAAAACTCATGGATATTGCCTTTATCAAAACTCATGGTTTACATTATTCACAAAAAAACCATGAAAGTCATTATTTAAAAGCCCTATAGTAAATATTATTTACAAAATAATTTGTAGCAAATATTATTCATCAAGTATTTAAGCTTATATAAAATATTATGAGAAATTATACAAAAAATTATTCAAAGCCCATGAAAATTAATACCAAAAACCTATTATAAGTATTTATTGAAGCCCAAAAACATATTCAATATTTATTAACAACTAAAGCCCATGTGGATTAAAAATCCTTGGCAATATATAGTAGTTTTGTCCATTTTGTAAGGCTTATAAGATGAAAGCGAAATGGAAGGCCCAAGTGGAGAAAACCACCAAGTCAAGGGCTCACCAAAATGCTCAGCCCTTATGGCCAAGCCCAATCTGAAATCTTAGCCAAAACAGCCCAAAGTTAGCAACTAGCCCAACTGGACAGCCCCTCCTTTAGTTCTGCATTAAACCAAGCCTCAACTAGACAATGCCTCAAGAAGCAACCAAACCCTAATCTAAATTGGGAAGCTGGCCACATGTCCCATCAACCCCTCTGCCACTACCATTTCTAACGTGAACAGTACCCAAGGGTTGGGCTGGCGCCAAAAATCTGAAAGGCAATAAATACCCTTCTTCCTTACCAAGTTTCAGTTACAACTAAAGGAATCCATAACCAAATCATCTAAAGTGTGTGTTTGGCTTCAAATTAAAAAGCTAGCTTATTTTACTATTTTGATTATTTTCACTACTATTTATAGGTCCCACTATATTATTTCAGCTAACTTTTATCTTTATCTACAGTATTTTCAGTAAAAAGTTTTCAATTTTAGCAAAATAAGCGGATCTCAATCAAACCTTAAGTTTCAGCAAACTAGCTTCTCGAGTGTTAAAAATGTCTAAAAACTAATTCATGAAACTAGCTCATGAATTCCAAAAGGAAAATTTAGGGAAATGTGGTTTGGAGGGCATAAAGAGATCTCTAGCAGAGCTCTCTAAAGTAGGCTCAAAGCTTGACACCTGACTTAGGGTGACAACCCCTACTCTTTGAAGCTCAAATCTTAGTTGTAGCAACCAAGGGTCTAGCCTTAACACCTCCCTTAATCTTAGTGGTCGTAATCAATCCCCAAATCCCAAGATTTATTAGCCAAATCTCAACTCCAGCTGACTTTACCCAAAGGAGCAAAACACTCAAAAAAATGAGCCCATACCATTCTCGGCCAAATCTTAGGATGGATACTATGAAAGTTCCATTGCGAATTAGACCCAACATTTTTGAACTTTTCTAATCACTCCCTAAGCTTCACACACACACACACACACACACAAAAAAAAAAAAAAGGAAACCACCATCAACTCATCCAACACACACCAACTCATCTTAAATTCTTTATCAATCTTGTTATTTTCAGCATTTAGTTTATAAAAAAAATACCTTTTTAGTTCGTAGATTAGCTCTCTTAATCTATAAATAGCCTATTTTAGTCCATAAATACCTATATTTACCTACCCACAAACATTCTTTCCCTTTTCTAACAAATCCAGCACCATAAATATTCCCTAATTAGACATAAGCAACCTTTTCCCATTATGGCCAAAAATAGCTGAGTTTCTCTATCATTTCTTTTACTTATCACCATATATTTACTCACTCACTCACATAAAAGTAGCCTCCGCCACCCACTATTCATTTTTCTATATATTCCATTAAGAGTATGAGAAGTTGAGAACCTTGGTTAAGTATTTGCTGCACAAAGTTGCTCTCTCTTTCTCTCCTTTCATTCCATACCATATGTTCCCTCCTTTTTCTTTTTCTTTTTTAACAATTATGGGACCTCTAGTTGTTGTATATTATTTTACTATTGAATGATACAATGTATTTGTCACATTGGAGTTCTTTCCTCATGTTAAGAAAGCTCCCAAGACCCTTCTAATAAGGGAACTCATAAATTTGATGATGTGGACATTTTTTATCAATTTACTCAATAACCAATTGTTGGACGTCTGACATTGGAGTTCTTTCCTCGTGTTAAGAAAGCTCCCAAGACCCTTCTAACAAGGGAGCTCATAAATTTGTGATGATGTGGACATTATCAATTTACTCAATAAATGATCATTAGACATTTGACATATTCTATTTCACTGTTGGAAGTCTTATTTTGCTGCTAGACCACTTTCCTTTTTGTGTACTTTTTGTAATGGGCCGACTATTATATCAACCAATTTTTGTGGAAATACAATTTGGGTTTTGTTATTATTCTTGCTAAGATGCAACCTTTTTTTTTATATATAAATTTTGTCTTATTTCGCCGCTAGACCACTTTTCTTTTTGTAATGGGCCGACTATTATATCAACAATTTTTGTGGAAATACAATTTGGGTTTTGTTATTATTCTGGCTAAGATGCAACTTTTTTTTTTTTTATATAGATTTTGTCTTATTTCGCGGCTAGACCACTTTCCTTTTTGTGTACTTGTTGTAATGGGCCGACTATTATATTAACCAATTTTTGTGAAAATACATTTTGGGTTTTGTTATTATTCTTGCTAAGATGCAACTGTTTTTTTTTTTTTTTTAGAGAATTTCAACCTATGGAATCCGCTCTTGATGATAGCTCTTTATCATCACACCAAGATACCAATCGGTTTTTTTATGTAGGCAGGGATTGAACCCTAGATCTCTCATTTAACCGTTAAAGATTTTACTAGTTGAACTAACTAGAACCCACTTTCTAGTAAGGTAAATGTTGAGATTTATTTTGTTGCTAAACATAGTATAAGATTGGAGCATTGATATCATTTAGTCATACATTTAGTATGGCGTCAATCACATATGTGATGGTAATTTTTTTTTAAGCCCCTTAATAGAGAGGCCTCCAATCTTTTCTCTAGTGACATTCATAAACATTAGCTATCCACTAGCTAGCATTGTGTAAAAATAAAGATATTCAAACTATAAAGGTTATAATAAGTGTGAGAGTGTGGGGTTTTCACCAAACCACAAAAATTGCACAAATCACAAAAATTGCACCAAAACCGCCCGTAAATAATATAATCGCACCGCTTTGCAAGTAACAGTGCACCGCACTCTCTCTATATATTAATATATTAATTTATTTTTAATATTAAATATATTATAAAAGTTTAATAACCCTAGTTTTAAAAAAAAAAGTTTGATAACTCTAGCAAGTGTTGACTAGGAAAGGCAGCCTAAAATAAAGGAAAACTAACTCAATAGTTTACAACTTTGCCCAAAACAAAGGGAAAATTAGTTTTGGGCTAGGTAGGAAAAGCTCGGAATTTGAAAAATATACCGACTTCAAACTGTTTAAATCGCATCTTTTACATAGCACTGTACATGTGATCGCAAAAATGAGGTGTGGTGTAGTTATAGTTTTGACTAAACTCTAAACCACACCGCACCATACATGTGACCGCAAAAATAAGGTGTGGTGTAGTTATAGTTTTACCTAAAACCATAACTCCACCACACCATAAAGTGCAATACTAAAAATAGCCTAAAACCGTATCGCATTGCACCGCGCCGTATCACACCACAAACACCCCTAAGTGTGACCATTAAGTGTGACCATTAGGTTAAGCTCTCAGGACAAAAAAAAATGTGACCATTTGGTTAATCACATGGCATACCTATGAGAGGCTGTGATAGGTGAGTAAAGGCAAAACACTTACACGATTTCAGCCAAAAATTGTGGGGAAATTGTTCAATAATTGTGGTCAGGTCGGCAATGGTGAGTATGATCTCAATTTATTTAGAGTAATGTTAGGATTACAACTTTTGTCATAATTTTATCATAATTTTGACACATAATAAGTTATGAGTGATAAAATTGTAAACTTATATGAACCCATTATTTTTACACCACCGTTCACAACTTACTATAAGGATAAATTATGAAAAAAATTGTGATAAAAGTTATGGTGAAGCGTACTCTTCTTTTTGACAAAGTTGCCTACTCTTCTTTTTGACAAAGTTGCCTGGCCTTTCATCTTTGGTGTAATCTTTTTAGCTGACAACACCTTAGCAAAAAAACAAAAAAGCAAAGATTTGAATAACCCAATGATAACTAAAGGACAAAACTAGATTTATCAGATTTTTAGGTGCTGTACTTTAATACTCAATGTACCGTTGGTCACATATTCAGGAAATGGACAAAAATTAGATAAAAGATTAAATCGGTTTTGTCTTGTTGTTTTTATTTTAAGGATTGAATTAGAACTTCTTAAAATTAAAGTACCCACCCAATATTTAAGGGACAAAAATGTAACGTCCTTTCTCTTCAACTTTTGTCATATAAGTATAAAAATGAAAAATATTGAAAAGGAAATGAGCATACTCCACATTATTAGGAAGATCTGTATTCTTTTCTATAAAAAAAAGAAGGAAGATCTGTATTCGTGGGAGGGTTTGTTATGGTAGGTAAAAAGAACAAAACAAAACAAAAAACAACTATGTCTTCCTTTGATCTCTCCACAAGTTGTTAATTTTTTTTTTTATACAATTGGTAACAGATTAGCGTTGGCGTCAATCTTTTTAGCTAACGTACGTGTAAATCAATTGGTGGGTAGAGGAAAACTTTATCCCCAAAGGAAATGATCAGCAGCTAGCAGGGAGGAGGAGGATGTATCTCTTCCTTTTTCTCTCCTCCACCACCAATATTCCTTATCCAAACAATGATTTTGTCTTCTTCCCCCTCGTTTTCTTTCCGTTCCCTCCATTCCACCAAACCAAACTTAGTTAGGTAAGTGGAGCACCACATATTCAGCAAAAAGAAGGGAACAAATTCTATGGTTTTTACTTGGGTTAAGATTTTACCCCAAAAAAAAAATTGAAAATTTGTTATTCTTTTGAAAAGAAAGGAGGTTTACTTTATCTTAGATATATTTTACTTTATTGTTTTATTTTATTTTTATGTTAATTAGGTGGGTGACGTTAATTATCTATCATTTAAAATATTGGCTTACAAAAATTAAAATATAAAAACAATTTCCCCCTGCTCCCAAAAAGTTTATGGTTTTCAATTAGGTTAAATTTTTGTTGGTATATATTTTGAAGACCTTTTTGTAGGTGAGTAAAGTAGAACACAATCAACACATCCATTTTTTTAAGAGCCCAAATCTGGTAAGGATGGATGTAAAACCTATGTTTACACCGTCCAAAAAAAGATTACCACATTAGCTTTTTATTTAAAACTCAATACATCTTACTATATTTTTTTTTAGGGTGAATACATTTTACCATATCTAATAACACCACATCCCCTAAAAATAAAATAAAAATTAAATTAAATTACATCAACCTTTTACTTAAAACATAAAATATGGTGTTTATTGAAATGCTATATTGTGTGATGAAATGTTTTTATGTTTTAGTAATATAATGAAGTCGCATATCCTTAATTGAGGGTATACACAAAAAAATGTATTCCAAGTCCTAATAGAATTTAATAATAAATGTAATCAGTGAGTTTCAATTTTCAACTGCATAAATTTTTTTGTGATTGGTATCTCAAAAATATCTTTTTTTTATAATGAGATGAGATTTTTAAAAAATTTGGGGAACTTAAGGCTAAGCCATGACCTTGAGTGCAATTAAGTAGGATTTAAGTGGATGGGGACAGTAACTCAACCTTGGAGGGAGCCAAAAATGAAAGAAAATGAGAGGTGAGTTGTTTTGTGGGGTCACGAGAGGAGGGTGATTAAGATCCTGATTAGTTTACACAAATAAAACATCATGTAACTCTAACCTTACCCTGTGGGAGAAACAAATTAGTCTATGAGGAAACTCGTTCACGTGGCATGGTTGCCACACCTTGCGTATCGTTGAAAACCTCTGTAGCAGTATAAATAACAACCACCCAAAACCAAAAACAAAAACAAAAACACACAAAACACAAAAGCTCATTGCTTTTTTTCTCTTACAATTATTGGTGGTGCCTCTTCAACAGTCTTCTTGCTTTGCCTCCGAGATACATATAATAATGGACTCCATGGATCCTTCTCGAGCTTTTGTCAGGAATGTCAAGCGTCTCATTGTTAAGGTGTTACACCCTTTTAAGCTTCATATATATATATATATATATGTGTGTGTGTGTGTGTTTATCTTCTTCTCTGCTGCAATCTTTGCTTTTCAGTATGTTTGATTGTTTGTTTTCGATTATATGGGGGGCTTTATGCTCCATTATTCTTGGTGTTTACAAACACAAACACAAACATCGCACTTTTATAGACCCTTCAGTGCCATTTCCTTGTTTAAATATAGGCATGACTGTGTATTGTACAGTGTTCCTACTTCCTATCCATAATCTATTTATGTTCTAAATGTGGACATTAATAAAAATGGACATCGCGTGTAAAATCATGGACGTTGTGTGTGTTTGTATGCAGCGTGTATCAATGGTTGTGTGTGAGACCGATTTCCCTTTAAATATTGTATATTTGTATGACAACATCGGCAATGCATGGCGTAGAAAACGTATTGGGGAAGTTGATTAATTTTATCGTGAAAATAAGGTTACCTTTATTGATTTTGAACCCACAAAAGTCTAGAACAAGATCCTCTATTTCAAGTCTTCTTTATTTGAATCCTTTTCTGCACGTGACATACATAACAAAAAAAACAAAGCTGTAGAAAATAAAATTTAAAGGTAAAATCTTTTAGAAATAAAAAAAGAAAAATTAAAGGTCGAATTTTTTTTTACAAAATCAGTAAGTGTTAGAATGTACTCATTTTTCATTTTGGACTTAGGAACTTTGAACTCCTATTTGTGATTTTTGGGATCTTATTTTGTCATCATTTTTGTTGCTATTATTAGTATTATGATGATGATGATGCAAGGTTTTCGAAACGTTGCTTATACTGTGGGATTGTTTCTGTGAGTTTGAGAAAAAACTTTACTGATAGATAATGTAACTAAAATGGCATACATACTGGGGATTCCAATTGTAATGACATGCCCAAGTTTCATGTTTATTGAGGAAATATTTCGACAAAGTTCAAGTGAAGCATAAGAAGCTGGAATACATTTTCAGAATCTAGCTGCATCCTTGCCCAACTAGTTCCAGATTGGGAGCATATATGAGCACTTCAATAGTGCAGAAAAACATCTTTTGTTTTGTTTGTTTTTTTAAACTTTAGCAATATCTTTTTTTGTGATTATGCCTAAACGTCATTGATTACTCTTGCATATCTAGATGAATTGTCTTGCATCATTGAGGAACACTGTGTTTTATTGAGGGGGAAAAATGAGGAATACCCCCTTCCCCTTTATTTTTTTTTTTTCATTTTCCAAAGCTTCTATGTTGTGATAATAAATTATGGTTTATGATTTCATATTTTTTTTGCTAGAAAATTATTCAATACTTATATGAATGCTGGGTTCCATTATGTATTAATTTAGTACGATCCAATATTATGTGAGATGAGAGAGTATTGCTTCTGGAGCACTCAATAATTACTTATGTTTGCTAATTATTTTGGTTGGATTTGTGTGGATCATTAAAGGTTGGAACAGCTGTGGTTACTCGAGGGGATGGAAGATTAGCACTTGGCAGACTAGGGGCTCTCTGTGAGCAGGTATGTTATTCTATAGAGTTGGAGAATGGTTTTTGTTTTTGTTTTTTTTTTCCTTTTTTTAACTCTATTGGTGTCAAAATGGGCAGCTTTCCAGGACTTCTGAAAATCGAAATTATTCTAAAACAATCTCATAATAATTGTAGTTTTTGTGGCTGTTTACGTTTTTCTCACCCCATAACCAATGAAATCCATGCAGCTTAAACAATTGAACTCTGGAGGCTATGAGGTCATTTTGGTGACTTCAGGTGCAGTTGGTCTTGGACGCCAAAGGCTTAGATACCGGAGAGTGGCTAATAGCAGGTCATTACAATTTCCATTTGCTTTAACACACATGTTTATACTTGAATACCTCGTGACCTGAAATTTGAGTGAGATATTTATACTGACCATTTTGTGTTATTCATATGACAAAGTGAAATTTAAGAATCCATATATGTTTTGCAGCTTTGCTGATCTCCAAAATCCGCATACTGACTTTGATGGAAAGGCATGTGCAGCTGTAGGGCAGAGCAGTCTCATGGCTCTTTATGATACCATGTTCAGCCAGGTACAAATATATTTTCTATCTCACATTGGATTTACATTTGAAAGTGCATTTGTCTAGTGCTTTTTTCTGTTCTGAATTACTTCACATGTGCTTTAGCAGGTTAAAAAATATATTGCACTTCCTGCACTGTCTTCCCTTCCGCACCCCCCCCCCCCCTCTCTCCCCCTCCCTGCTCTGAATTGTGGAACAGAATCCTTTGGAGAGTTCCATTTCATAGTTAAGAGTTTTTTTTTTTTTTTTTAATCTTACAGTGTACAGAATGCCATGCCATTTGAAAAATTAAATGACATGGCACTGATACACCTCTAGATACGTAGTATTTAATCTAAATCATGAAATGGGTCTATTTCAAATGGAAATGATCGTAATACCTGATGTGCATCCTCACATCTTGTAAGTGCTAATTAGGGCTCTTATATATGCAGCTTGATGTGACTTCTTCTCAACTTCTTGTGACGGATGGCGTTTTTAGGGATAAAGGTTTCAGGCAGCAACTTTCTGACACTGTGACCTCATTATTAGATCTGCGGGTTATTCCTATTTTCAATGAAAATGATGCAGTGAGTGATAGGAAAGCACCATACCAGGTATGTAATCCTTATGTTTGCCTCTCCTTAAGCATTTGACATTTCAATTGGCTCTGCAAGTTGTTTATGATTTTCTTTCTTCTACTTTTTGTTTCTCTTTAGTAGGGAGTTATCTAATTGTAATTTATCATCTAATTTTTCTACTGCTTCTGCTAATTCTTGTACCCGTCATCAATGGCCTTTTGGTTTCCAATCAACCTCAAGTCAAGTTCTAAACCAGGCTAATAACCTCATCACTAATGATTGTTTGGGTTCCAACCAGGCTCGAGTCATGTTTTAACCAGGCCAGCCATATGGAGCTTGATCTAAAACATATCTCCTATTTTGTATGGCTTTCTTTTTATCAATTACATGTAACTGAAGAAACTTTAAGGACCCCTGAGTTATCATAATCTGTTGGCTAAAAATACATTCATGATCTTCCTTTTTGCCAAACATAGTGAAAGTAAACAACACCAGTAATGGTTAGACATTCTCACTCACTTGCTGCACACACAAATCCTTGTGTTACTCAATTTTGCGGACAATACTTGGTGGTGGTGGCAAAGTCATTTTCCTGGGCTTCATTTTTAAAAAACCTTTTAGGCCCAACTCCTTTGCTGTTATATGTGAATTGCACGACATAAATTGCTTTTGTTAATTTGTGCCAATTTTTTTGTAATTAGATTTTGATATCAATAATCTATATTCCCTGTTTTAAGAATGTGTCTTTTTATTCTGACTGTAAGCATCATTGCAGGATTCTTCTGGTATATTTTGGGATAACGACAGTTTGGCATGTCTATTGGCTATGGAACTAAAAGCTGACCTTCTTGTTTTGTTGAGTGATGTGGAGGGCCTGTATAATGGTCCTCCAAGTGACCCAAAATCCAAGCTAATCCATACATATGTCAAAGAGAAACATCAAGGGGAAATAACATTTGGAGACAAGTCCAGGTTGGGACGAGGGGGTATGACTGCCAAAGTTAATGCTGCTACTTGTGCAGCTGATGCTGGCATACCTGTTGTTATTACTAGGTATTATTCTATCTTTTGCTTGTATAAGTATAGAATATTTAAGAGTGTGGTCTAAAGATTCTTTTCCTGGGAAATAAAAAATCTTGAACGTTTATTGTTTTCAGAGCTGGAATGTTAACGAGCCAATGAGCTCATGGTTCAGCTGTTAGATTGTTAGAATCACCAGTTGCAACCATGTTGTCATGGAAGAATTTTTTTTTTTTTCTCGTCTCAGTAACAGACTTAGAGGAATGGGCTTGAAAAACTGATGATTTAAGCAGAAAGATACTGATTAGCAGCTATGCTCAAGATACCAACAACTAATCAATCTTTTGCTTTCTTAAGATGTTATATACTGTTCTTGGTTACTCTAAAATGATTAAAATTTTTTTTTTTTGAAGTGGCAAAGCCACAGACAACATCTTAAAAGTACTTCAAGGAGAGCGTATTGGTACTCTTTTTCACCAAGATGCACATTTATGGACTCTAGTTGGAGATCAAGTTGGTGCACGTGAGATGGCAGTTGCAGCTAGGGAATGTTCTAGACGGCTTCAAGTAAGTCACATCATGTTTTCTTCAAATTGGCAAAGCCTGGGGTTGCTTGTGTTACTATAAATTCTCCTAGGGGCTCAATTTCTACGTCCTTATGTACTTTTAAATGCTTCAGTATAGTATCATGAAGGTGGTCATATTGACAACTTCAATATATTTTATGGATTTCTCACCATAGGGCTTAGAAGCTCATGAAAGGAGGAAAATATTGCTGGACATAGCTGATGCTTTGGAGGCAAATATAAGAGTGATTATGGCTGAGAATGAAGCTGATGTTGCTGCTGCAGAGGAGTCTGGATATGAGACGTCACTAGTGTCTCGTTTGGCTCTAGAACCCAAGAAGGCAAGTGCTTGTTGAGTACCAGATTTATATTTTGATAATGAACATGAGCATATATTTAGTATTTTCTTCTATGTAATAATTCAATAAAATGATCTCTTTACCAAAAAAGTATCTCATTTTAGTCTTTGTATTGTTCAGATCTGTGCTCTTGCAGAATCTGTTCGCAAACTTGCAGAGATGGAAGAACCCATTGGTCGCGCTTTAAGTAGAACAGAGGTCAGGACTCCTTACTGAATTCTGTTTATCTGATAAATGAAATCAAAGCATGGAAAATGCTTTTAGGGGTTTTACACCCTTTTAAGTTCGAAGATAATAAATTAGAAATGGTTTCTAAGAGAATTATGCTGCTTTCTTGGGAGGTTTAGGCTTTGAATTAAAATCAGCTTGTTACAAACAAAAATAAATCATGTTTATCTTTTCACCAATAAAATAGGTTGTGTATTTGATTATTAGTAAGTTCTTTGATCATCACATTGGCACTTCTGACGACTGCTCTTGCATTCAGCTTGCAGATGGGCTCATTTTAGAGAAAAGATCATGTCCTTTGGGTGTCATCCTGGTTATATTTGAGTCTCGACCTGATGCTCTAGTTCAGGTGAAAGTCAATATCCCTTCTTATGCAACCCCCAGCATCTATTAATTGCTAAAGAAGTTTAAGATGACCTATATAAAAGATATTTTTTTGCCAAGTGGTTCATTTTTTAAAATTATGTTTGTGATTGACCAAAAATTTTCTGTTTTATAATAGTATTTATGGATCAGAACATGCATATTACCTTGCCTGAACCTTAAATAATTGGTGTGGATGTTCTCGGAAAGGAATTGCAAAGAATGATGTGTGTTGAGGGTGAGATGTTTCTTGAACCACATGCTGAGCAAAATATTCTTGAGTCACCCCTTCACTTGGGTGGATGAAAATGATTATTGTTTATAAAAGAAAGTAAGAGGAAGAGTAACAGAAAAAGAGAAAGAAGCCATGAGCACCTAAAGAAAGCTTCAAGCTGCAAATCTCAATTCAAGAAGCACCTGCAGTAAAAGAAAATTACGGTTATTCATAGATTAGAAACTAATAATTCCAAAGATTAAACTAATCTGTCCATATTTAAATCCAATAAGAAGCAATTATCCCAATGAATAGCATGAACAGTGGCTTACCATAGTGATTAGAAACCTCCTAACACTGTAAGGAATAATATAAATATTAGAAGACTATGTCCTATATACTATCATGAAGTGGAAAGTTCTTTTTGATTTACAGGGACTTAGTAACTTTTTTTTTAGGAGTCCAAAGATGACACATTATGTCTAATATGCCAAATGAAGGTGAGGGTGTGGCATCTTTGCTCTGCTGAAAACTTAAAATGTAGAAACAAATAAAACTCACTACTGAGCTTCTTTATTCTCTATATGCACAATTCTCATGCATGCCTGTAGAAAACTTTTAGCCCTTGTCATCTGTTATCAGTATCATTATTATTATTCCTTTGAGTTGGTAAGCAGGGAAAATAGTAATCTGACAAGTTGTGAGCAGCTGGATGAACTTCAAGCTTATGGCTGCAAAGGTTTTGTTGTTAGTTTGTGTTATTTTATTGATTTTTTGACAAAGCTCTCTATCTCTTTATTTAATAGATAGCTTCACTAGCAATTCGAAGTGGGAATGGTCTACTGCTTAAAGGAGGGAAAGAAGCCAAGCGATCAAATGCGATATTGCACCAGGTTTGATTTTGTAATGTCAGGCAGTATCTTCTTGATTATTTTGGAGCACATCATTATCTGCTTTTCCTTATCTTTATTTTAATTTTGGTTTCCTTGTTCCTTTTTTCTCATTTCCTCACTTCTACAGATCATTTGTTCAGCCATCCCAGATACTGTTGGTGACAAACTTATTGGACTTGTGATTTCAAGAGAGGAGATTCCTGATCTGCTCAAGGTGGGTACTAACATCGGACACTTTTGAGGGTTCTTGTAAACAGTTGGTTTTTAACCTTTTTTTTTTTTTTTTTTACTGTCACAGCTTGATGATGTGATAGATCTTGTGATTCCCAGAGGCAGTAATATGCTTGTTACTAAAGTCAAGAGTTCGACGAAAATTCCTGTTCTTGGTCATGCTGGTAAGAGGAATAAAATTAATTTTCAATTTACAAAATAGAGCTTCTGGTTAAGGTGAACTTTTTACTATGCAGATGGAATTTGTCATGTTTATGTTGACAAGTCAGCTAATATTGATATGGCAAAACGTATTCTTCATGATGCAAAGACAGATTATCCTGCAGCCTGTAATTCAATGGTATTTTTAGTTTTTCTGTTTACATTTCATGTGACTGACCATCATTTTTTGTCAATCTGTGTCTAATGGATTGTAGCAGTTCTGGTTCTTTCTGAAGAATAAAATTCACTCTGTGTTTTCTCTTATTAAGCTATCTTGGATTTGTTATTTTTTCTAAGGAAACACTTATTGTACACAAAGATTTGCTAAGTAATGGTGGGCTCAATGAACTTATTTTTGATCTCCAACGCGAAGGTATGATCATCTGTGTAAATGGCCATCTCTTTAAAAATTGCACCTCAGTTTATGAACTATATCTCCTTTTTGATACCCTGTCATGGTGTTTGAAGAATTTTTATTGAATAGTTCTAGTAATTTGATGGTCAACAACCAAAATTTTATTCTATACTACACTGCAACTTCATGGGAATATCTTTTTTGTGTCTTCATATACAAACATTCTACGAACCTACATGTCATGATATAATATTATGATCATTATATTTTTAATTTATTATATTTTTGTGATATAATAGATTTATGAAATCATAATGATGCCACATTTCTACAACAACTGACCCAATGGCTGGACCTCTGATCCTTGCTCTGATAACTTCTATGCATTCATGAATGATTGGGTTTTTAAAACAATAGTCAAAAGTAAGAATTAAGCTTTGGCCCTTAACATTTTCAAAGGAGAATTTGATACATAACAATAAGATTCATCTGTATCAGTATCATTAACTGGAACTTTAAAACTTCATTTGTTCATATTTTGTCGCTACAGAATCCAATTTTATATTTGGCTCCTTTTAATGCACTTGAAGGTATATTCTGTTTTTTGCTTGAATTGTTTCATAAAGTGAGTTGGATGCAAATTTAGACATATTAGCTACCTCCAAAAGATAATTACTAAGAAAAATTCAACATTGATGGGTTCAGAGGGATTCTCCACTAATGCAAGTTCATCTGTTGCAGCTGTTACTCTATATGGTGGACCAAGAGCAAGCAGTTTGTTAAATATTGCAGAGGCATGTTCGTTGCATCATGAATACAGCTCAATGGCTTGCACAATTGAAATTGTGGACGATGTGTTTGCTGCCATTGATCACATACATCAATATGGAAGGCATGTTGGAATACCTCAATTTTCACTTTCTTTTATTTCTATTTGTGTATATCTTTTTGGGTGAATGTTTTAATGATTGATTCTCTAATTCTCTTCTCTCCCTCCCCTTTATTGCAGTGCTCATACTGATTGCATCATTACAGAAGATACTGAAGTTGCTGAAATTTTCCTACAACAAGTTGACAGGTAGATTGCCTCTTGCCAATAGATCAGCTTATGGTATAAGATAAAATTAATAGAATATCCCATTGGCTTCCTCTCAGCAATTTTCTGATGGACGAATATCATTGCAGCAACTCTTTGATGTAATAATCATACAACAATTTTGACTTGTGATGTTTGGGTAGTAGGTAGACCATATAATACCAAAAGGGAAAAAATGGTTTTGTGTCATGTCATCTCCACTAATGCTGGTAACCCCTAATCCCATCCATATCATCATTGCTCACAGCAAATTGTAGGCACTAAGCCTGATTTTCACCATTCACCACTTTATGTCATACCCTTTATAAGTAGATTGGACCAGTCCCCAGCAAATGCAATTCAGACCATTCATTAAACCATCCCTGCTTATGGTCATGCCTCTAGGCACAACAGTGGAAAATTAGGTGCTAAAGGGTTGGTGACACAGCTATAGAGATGTAGGAACAAGTAGGCACATCACATAGCCAAGCAGGTCAGCTCCTTATCTAAGCTTTGGTATTTTTGTTAGTTTTGAATACGGAGTCTAGCCTTAAGTTTTGTCAGGATATCTAAACTTTCTAAAAGTCCTCTGACTAGGATGTGACATTAAAATGAGCTTGAAAGATTAAGATCATATAGTTTCTATGACCTCATACTCAATTATCTTTTAACTGTCTCTTAATCAGTAACTTTGCAGTTGTAGTCCTCCAATTTCCCAGGGATGGAGACTCGGGTAATTAGGGATTCTTTTCTGGCAAATAGATAAATTTCATGTCTTTTGTCTTCATTCTCCATCCTTTTCAGAAGATCATAGCTAGGGTATTTATAGATTCTTGAATTTCTTAAAACCTAAGGAGCTCATTAGGTTGCGTTCCACTTTCATTTTTTGTCAATTGGATTGGAGGGCAACAGCAACTACTGTGGCCAAGATGATGCATCTGGTCCAAATACACTTTGTTAATGTTTTTGAAAAAAGGAACTCTTCTATAAGAGATGGCCCCAAAAGTGCATTGTTGTAATGATAAGGGTATTCTTCTATCTATATTTTATGGTGTCTTTAATGATTAAACTGATTTCTCCCTTTAAAGGATTGGAATATTTTCCCATTTTTGGTTATACCTTAAGATGAATTGATACCGTAAAAGTGATATCCCTCTTATAATTTTGCCCCATCAAATAAGAGTTCACATTTCATACTTGTTGGTACCTGTATGTTCATATCTTTGCAATATGACCACACTCGTAATTTAACAGTGCTGCAGTATTCCATAATGCAAGTACCCGATTCTGTGATGGATCACGATTTGGATTTGGCGCAGAGGTATGGGATCTTCAACAATCATGGTGTTTAGTACTGATATGATTGATTTTGTTTTCTTTCCCTTTTTGATCTGTTGTTGTTTCTGTTTAATTACTGAGTAGGTTGGCATAAGTACAAGCAGGATTCATGCTAGAGGTCCTGTGGGAATTGAAGGACTATTAACAATACGATGGTATGGGCATTCTGCATGATATATCTTAGTGTAAAACTTTGTCATAGTACCTTAGGTGCAGTACATTGAATTTCCTAATTACATTCAAACACTTAGATGCACTAAAGTTAATTGACCTTGGAAATGATAATAGTGTTTGTGCTTTATTGGTCAATGCAACCATGTGTTTGAATTTAATTGGACAACCTAATGTACTGTACCTGAAGTATTGTATCTAAGTTTTGCCTTATTTCTTGCTACCATAATTGAGTTATAATTTTCATAATATGATCGGGCACTGAAAATTAATAGTCAATGTTCTTCAACAAAAATTCATTTTTGTACAGTTTGGTAATGATGAATCTTCTTTGTTGTAAGTGCAGGCTTTTGAGGGGGAGTGGGCAGGTGGTTGATGGTGGTAATGGAGTTACTTTCACACACAAGGATCTCCCTCTAGATTCCTAGTTGAGCAGGAAAAAAATAAAAACAGTTCAGGCACTGCAAATTATGGATGTTTACCTTGTCATGCTTTGTATTAGTTTCTATGATAAAAGAATTATTCCCCTTTCTCGATTCTGTTCGTCAGGATCACTTTGGGGGCAAAACTTTTGTGTAAGGTTCCCTTTTTAAATAAATGATTTTTAACCATTCATTTTCTAGAGCTTATGCCAGAATCCACCTTCCTGTTACGTATGTTTTTACCTTGAGAGGATCCACTTCATAGGATTTAACAGAATGACACCAGAAGAATGGTTTAAAAAAAAAAAAAAAACACAAGTATGGTGAAGTTAAAGTTAGAGCTAAATGACACTGGAAGAATATATATATATATATAAAATAAACAAGTGTGGTACAGTTCATTATTAGCCACTCTTGAAGACGTGTTTTGGGATGTTTGAACTGGGTAGTGGGTAGTGTAATATAAACATTGTTGCAACTCTGTTTTCTCACACAGTGGATTATTAGCCACTCGCTCCTATGGGTGTAGTCACACTATTGAACTACGTAAATTCTGTGTTGATTTCTCTCCGCTCTTCTTTAATCTTGGCGTGAACAGATTATTTCACTACAACCTCCATGAATCTAAATGGTAGTATGATATGAGTAATTGACCAATGGCCAAGAAATTGCAGAAACCAAACAATGATAGTCTCTTGATTATTAGAAAAGGCATAAAACACTGCATAGGTTGTAAACATTTTCTTAAGTAGATGAATGGTTGCATATTAACTTGATGTGGATATTCATTTTTGCCCCAATTGGAGTGTGACATGATGTTTCATGCATTTTAATGAGTTTTTTCTTAAATAATTTTGCATATCTTCTCTCCCTCCCTCTCAAATATATTTTGCTAATAACGATTCTAATAACTATAAGTATACGTATCATCCATAACTTCTGTTCAAGCAGTTTATGTGCCTGCAGAAAATTTGACCAATCTTGATAGTGGCATGACATTTACACATTTAGATGCTACTACCATATTATCAAGACGATTAGTTGCCAAAGGTATCCATCCAACCGTCAATCCTTTAGATTTAATTTCAACTATTCTCCTACCTTTTGCTGATTGGTTGGGGAAAGGAGAGAAGATTCTTCAAGTTTTAGATTTCCTAGTTGTTGCAATAGGTTTCTTAATAAATTGATTGTCTTAAAAGCTTAAATGGTTAGGAAATGGTGAAACTAATCACTTAACCAAAATTCTAACATGTGTTGTGGATTACAACCACTAAAGAAGCTAAATAAATAAATAATTGAATAACAACAAATCATTATTGGAATTTTTGTCTCTGCATTGTCTTACAAGAATTCATAAAGGTTCAAAGAAATCCAAAACACAAGAATGCTTTGAAGGATGTCTACTACATGAGAATCCTGGTTTCCTTAACAAACAAGAACTCAATAACATAATAATCTCAGGGTTTCTGTTTGATCAAATAAAATTGAAAGAGTGTTTATCCATATCATATTTCACCATCCCAGAGTTCTTGGAGGCTTTTGTAAGGACTGAGAGTCTCGTGGATTGCAAAATCCCCTCTGAGGAGCCTTTGCTGTATCACACACCAGCGAGAAAGATATTAGTGGACAAGTTAATTTGTCTTTAAAATATATATATATATATATATATATATATATATATATATATATATATATATATATATATATATATATATATGGTTGAAGGCATGCAAGCCTGTGAATTGCATTCTTATGAAGCACACATACCTGGTGGATTTCTGATAATTTTGAGAAGAGTTCAGGAGGAATGAACCAATCAAATAAGCTCAAATTCTCCTTGATCCTAGATTCATTTACACTCTTTGGAAGGACACTGTGGCCGCTCTGGAGACCCCAACGCAGAGATACTTGGGCTGGCGACTTGTTAAGCTTTTCAGCAATTTCAATCAGTATTGGTTCCTTCAAGACTTCCCCCTTTACCCATGACCCTGGAGATCCCAGAGGAGAATAAGCCTGAAAAGAGAAATTGCATTAGTGACATAAAGAAACAAGTCTTAGCCTGTACAATTTCCCAAAAAATCAAAGTGGTTGAATATAGTTTACAAAAGTACACCGTGAGATGAATCCCAGTTGATTTGCAGAAGTTGTGAAGTGCAGGCTGCTGCCAGACAGGGTGGCATTCCACTTGAACGACTGCAGGTGGAACTTTTGCATGTGTGAGCAAGTCCTGCAGCTTCTTTGTTGAGAAGTTGCTCACTCCAATCGCGCGTGCTTGACCAGATGCATAAAGACCCTCCATTGCATTCCATGTCTCTGGAAGACATAAGGGAGCCATGACTTCAGGGGCAAACCCTTGTGAGCCTGGCTTTGTTCTAAATGGCCAATGTATCTGTAGCATATAAATTCAACAGCCATTTCAATTAATTTTATCATTGCAATTCTAGTTTATAATTTCTGTAGGACAAGACATACAACAATCTGAGATTGTGAAAGTACTAGAGGCATACAAGATATAGATCAATGTATTCCAGTTGTAGATCTGCCAAACTCTTGCTCAAAGCCTTTGAGACGTCTTCTGGAGCATGAGAACTACACCTGCAGATATTGCAATTCAGAGTCGGGACTCAGAAGAGGTAACAATAGTCTTTAACATATTGAAAGGCCATAATGGGTTCCAAGCAAATTACTCAAGCTGAACTAATCTGTATATCCTGAATTTAAAGAATATCAGCATTATAGATCAAATTGAAAACAAGCATGAGGTGGAACAGATACCATAGCTTAGATGTGATAAACAACTCACTACGCTGCACTACCCCAGAGGAAAATAGTTCCTTCAGTGCCACTCCCACCTGCATCACAGCCAGCATACACAAAATTTGGCACAAAGTGATGAAATTGATAGTGCGCTGATGGGTTGTACACAAAGTGACCTTATGTAAAATTAGAAAGCAAAGACTACCTCTTTCTCGTTGTCATAGACACTAGCACAGTCAATATGCCTATAACCAGCCTGCACAATTGGAAAAAAATTTCTGGGCAAATTAAAATAAACCGTACTATTATTATTATTATTATTATTGGGTATATTAGTTTGAAAAGAAAGACCCATTTCAAGAAAATATAGCAAAAAGAGAACCTTGACTGCGGCAATGACAGCTTGACCTACAACACCTGGAGGAGCTTTCCATGTTCCAAGACCAACAGATGGGATCTTAGCTCCAGTATTAAGATCAAAATACAAAGGTCCATGTCTAGCTTCTTGATTCATATTCTTCTACCTTATAATTAAAGAACAAAGTCAACTTCAAAAAGAAAAAACAAAATTCATTTAATACAAAGAAAAAGAACATCATCAACAACAACAACAACACAGGTAACGTGTACTTTCAAGTGCACTTTTAATTCAGCAATATTTTTGGAGCCAAATGCACTATAATAGGCCCAACTTTTTCTAAGAAATGTATGGGTAATGTTTTAGTATAGACCTTCAAGGCATACAAGTAGGTATTTTCTTCTTGGAAATCCTTGTTCCTGGGCACTTCTTCGAGATTGGAAAAACTCCAAAAAAGCATTGAATGCGTCATTATCCTAATCTACATTTACTCAATAGTGGACACTATTAGAAAATCCATTCACATCCCAAATTTGATTATCTAAAATATGTAAAAAATATTATGGAAATTACACAAAATAATATATAGATGTAATTTTTTTTTTAAATTACAATATATGCCATTTTGTTATTCATGGAAATATTGCAACTTATTAATTTCCACATTTTTTTACTAAGGCGACACTAAAATGGGGCTTTTATTTATTTATTTGTGAGATTTATGTCTAATTTTTTTTAATTATATTTATTTATTGCTAATAAAAAATTTATCCAATATCCTTTTTTAGACTCAATTAGCTTTTCTTTTTCTTTTTTAGTTTTTCATATCCAAATACATATTTTATAGTAGAAATTTATAATAAAACAAAATATTTACAAATAAAACAAAAGCTATCTACAACAATAACAACAAAGTCTCAGTCACAAATTTTTTCGGAGCTGCTGTGGATTCTCAAGTCAATTACATGTATTCTTAAAAGAAATGCTATTTATAATATAAAATTATAATAACTAGAATAAACAAATTTTCAAGTGAAAAACAACTGTACTTCACTTGAAAATAACGAGAAATTACACTTTGCCAACGTGTGGTTTGCTCGAAAAATATTTTGCCTACCTGTAATTTAAAAATTTGCACTTTACTCACTTGATGTTAGTTTCGTTTGTCTCCTGTTACTCGACTCTATTAAAAACATAGGTAAATTTGTATTTTTGTTACCATTTTATATCTCTCTCCTCTCAAAACATAAAAAACTAAAAAATCGAAGGAAAAGAGATCTAAAAGTTAGGTTTTGTAAAAATTAAAATCTAACTTTTACATTTTCTTTTTATTTATCAACTTTTAAATCTTTTATTTTAACTCATTAAAAATTGAAGAAGGTGGACAAGGGTACAAATAACTGTAGTTTAAAACCAATAGGATTTATGGTGGAATAGAGAAAAAGAGTTACCCCTATGACTACCAGGATCTGGATCACCATATTCTTCTCAGTGCAATTAGGTTAGTTCGGTTGTCTGTTATATAAGCTGTAGTGTTTGGACAAACCCAAGAAACGAATAATTAGGTGATGCCACCTTGACCTATCACCTTTATCATTAAAACATTTTTCTTTTTTAGGTCAGTCTCAGACGATTGGGACACTTCCATTTGTAACTAGAATATGAGATTTGGAGAGAATTTTTACCTGCGAAGTGGAAGTGCAAATTAAGAGCTAGATTGAAGCATGTTCTAGCTATTCCACTTTTTCTTTTAGGCAAAAATGAAGCGATATTCGCGTACTCTGAACTAGAATTGTTGAACAATAATAATGGCTTACTTATCAGAATACACCAGCACTGGTATGGCTTTGAACTTCATGACACAATAGTTATTCTGATTATCGGTGATATCATATTCATTAACAAACAAAAGAAGTGTTGGGCCTGCGGCACATCATAATGCAGCAACCAAGCTGGCATTATTGGTTGAGGAAATTAGACATGAACCATTAGGTTTTAATTTAAATAGAAGATTTAAAAGTTGATACATGAAAAGAAGATGTAAAAGTTAGGTTTCAATTTTTACAAAACCTAGCTTTTAGATCTTCTTTTTCCTTGATTTTTAAAATTATTTATGTTTTGAGAGAAGAAAGACATAAAAGAGTAACAAAAATATAAATTTACTTCACATTTTTATCAGAGAGAGTACTAGGAGACAAATAGAACTAACTTCAAGTAGGTAAAGTGCTAATTTTTAAACTATAAGTAGGCAAAATGTTTTTCGTGCAAATCATAGGTGGAGAAAGTGTAATTTTCCCTAAAAATAAGAGTATGAAATATCTAATGATCTCATCTTTGCATAAATAAATAAAAATTCATTACATTATTTAATGAGTTAACACTAACAATTCAAGATTAGCAAAATATCAAGGTCATGCATGAAATTTAATAGAAAGAGATAAATATTAAAATTAACAAAAAATTACTTATTTAATTTTCCAAATAATAGATGATATAAATTAAAGTTGAGCTTTAAGCATAATACAAATACTTTTTTATTTCCTAAGCGCAAAGTACAAATACTTTATTTTTATTAACATAGTACAAATTCCTAATTATATATTAAAAAAAGTACAAATACCTGTTGTAGATACTACAGTTTTTTTTCCCCCTCTTTTTTTTTTTTTTGTTTTCGTAGAACTCTGAACCATAAAGTCAGCTATAATCCATGGTATATACAACTAAAAAAGAAAATTTACTTAGAGCATTCACAGCAGTGGAGCTAAATAGCTATATAGCTATTTTAGCTCCACTCAAACTCAAAAAATCCTCCTGCAGTAGTGGAGGCAAAGCTAAAATTTTTTAGCTTTGTGCTACAGTGCTCATGTATCAATACATAAGCACTGTAGCTGAGAGCTATAAAAAAAAAAGATTTTTTTATTCAGGTTTGGGATTAAAAAATAATAGACTCTCTTTTATTCACGCTCCCCTCTCTCTTTCTCTCTCACAGTCACTCTGATCAGAACTCTCAAGTCTCTCAAGTTCACTCTCTCAAGCTCACCGCCGCCGATGCCGTCTTCAACGTCAACTGAGACCCACACCGATCAGCTGAGACCCACGCCGATCAACCCTCTCAAAGCTCTCAACTCTCTCAAGCTCACCGCCAATCAAGCCTCAGCCCTCGCCGATCAACCCTCTCAAAGCTCTCAACTCTCAACTCTCTCAAGCTCACCGCCGATCAAGCCTTAGCCCACGCCGTCCAAGCTCTCAACTCTCTCAAAACTCTCTCAAGCTCACCGCCGCCAGCCCTCTCAGCTCAGACCCACGCTGATCAACCCTCTCAGCTCAGACCCACCGCCGATCAGCTCAGATCGACCTCTCTGTTTCACTTCCGTCAATCAGACCAATCCGCCGATCAAACCCACGCCTCTGTCCAGTCCACCATCTCAATGCTCACCCAACGCCGATTCACCGCCGATCCGCCGATCAGACCTCCGCCTCAGATCCACTTCTCTTCCGCCGATCAGACCCACGCCGACACTGTCCTCTTCACTGAAGCCCAGCTCTATGATTGGTGGTTTTTTTTTTTGTTTATAATTGGTGATTTTGTTTGGTCTGGGTTGAGGAAAAAGATTGGAGATTTCGGTTGGTTTTTTTTTTTTTTTTTTTTTTTTCGCTGCTGTGGACTGGTGGTGGTGGTGGTGGTTGTGACTGTGGCTGATGGTAAAGGTGGTTGTGGTTGGTGCTATGAATGTTTTTTGGGTTGTGAGATATATTATTTTATTGTAGGAGATATATTATTTTATTGTGATGTTTATATTATTTTATTGTGTTGAAAGCTAAAATAGATCAACTGCTGCAGCATATGTGTAGATATGTATAGGTAAAATAGATAAAGTAACTTTTGGTGAAGCTAAAAAACTAATTTTTTAGCTCCGCTGGTGTGGATGCTTTAAATGACCTTTTTATTTATTAAATACAGAGAAGCAAAATAATAGCGCAATGAAGTGATTTTTGGCATTTTGATTTAATTTTGCTTGTGGTTATTGATAGAAGGGTGTGATTTTTCAGCTTCTTGCTGTTGGGAGATTTAAACGTCTCCGCTGCCAATGAAGTGAAGTTTTTTTTTTTTTTTTTTTAAATCTTTGTTTTGTATATATATTTTTATCTATTTTTTTCCTGTAGCAAATAAAGAACTATCATTAAATCTTGTGTTTTATCATTTTAATTAGGATAAATTGCAAATTACACCTTTAAAGTTTAGGAATGTTTGGATTTTACACTGAAATTTCAGAATTTAGACTTTTACTTCTGGAAGTTTGGGAGTGTATAAATTTTACACTCTAACATTTTAGAATTTGGATTTTACCTCCTAAAATTTAAGAGTGTTTGGATTTCACATTCTAAAGTTTGCGGATATTTAGATTTTACACTCTAAATTTTCAAAATTTGCAATGTAAAATCCAAACACTTCTACACTTTAAGAGATAAAATCCAAATTTTTAAATGTCAGGGTGTAAAATCCAAAATCCCCAAACTCTCATTTGAAATGGTCACAAACAAAACCATTGAGAAATTCAATAATTAGGATTTAAAATTTTTACTACAAATAAATATCGTGTCTTTTGTGCCTATCTAAGATATGTTAGGCTCCATAAAGTTGAATAAAAAAACTCGTTGCTTTGTGGTTTTCCTTCAAAGCAAGAAAAGAAATATAATTTTAGGTTTAGTAGTTTATGTATTCATTTTCTCAAAGTTTTTCACCACAAAGCAAGTAGCACATATATTTGAACAAAATAGTAAGTCTCAAAACAAACAACTGACCAACAAGTATTCATTTTCATGTATATGCACATATATACACACAAAAAAAATATCATTGTCAAAACATACCTAAAGATCGAGGATTCTGAACAAAGTAGTAGCACGCCACTTAAGGTTCTTTTTTGGGAGGCTGAGTTATCAGTTGTGTTTGTGCGTAAGAGAGAACTAAAAAACAATGCCTATTGATAGAAGTGAAACGAGGAACAAAAAAATAGTTGAGATCTGGAGTTTGACATGGTCTATTGGACAATCTAATGGCTTGCATTGGTCATAAGCGTACAAATTATTGGTTACATTTTGGTCTTGCATGGAAATTAATGGCCTCAAAAGAGTCGAAACTGACCAATCGATGCTTTAAAATAGGAAGTTTGTTAAAGAAGTGCTGGTTCAGGCTGCTCCAAGTTTGGGTAGGTAATTTATATAAGGGAAATGTTAACAAGCACTGTGCGGTGCTTGTTAATATTTCCTTTTTTGTGTTTCATTTAAAAAGATGAAAAAAAAAACTGTCAAAAAATTTGTCAAAAACTGAAAAAGTGTCAAAAGTTGAAAAAGTTACACAAAAAATTACTCTAAATGTGTTATTAACGGGCACCGTAAGGTGCCCGTTAACACAACCCTTTATATAAACCCAAAATAATATGAAAAGATCACACCTCAGTATCCACGTGGCGAGTTTATTGGTATGGGGTATCTTGAATGCAATCTATCATACTATCGGTTCATAGGATTTTCAATGTGATACATGAATAGGAAGTGGATTAATCTGGTAAAAGGCTGAGACACCACTTCCATATATATATATATATATATATGAAAAGAATTTGAAATTTTTCAGTTGGCATGAGCTTTCAAGATTTTTTTTTATAGGTAAATAGTAGTTGCAGAGGATTGAGGATTAGATTCAAACCACAAATATAGGGTGCTAAAAAAATCTCATTAATATTAAACTATCACATTAATCCTTTCGGGTCATATTCTATTATAACAATTTTAGATATTAATCTATATTATACTAAAAAGGACATGATTGTCACACTAAACTATAAATTGATCTTCCTTAATTTGAGTGGGGCAAGCCCATAATTTCAACTAGAAAAATCCTTTCTCTCTCTCTCTCTCTCTCTCTCTGTCTCTCTCTCTCTCTCTCCTTTTTGACTTGAAAAAATTAGACCCTAACTCGATAGCTCATTCTAACTTGATAACCCATTCAAATCCTAATAAAAAATATCAGCATGGGTAGGAAGTTTTAAACCATGGGAAAATGTGTCAACCCATACCCAACCCATTGAAATAACGGGTTGAATTGACTCTCTTTTATTTTTACCAAAGGGATTTTTTTTTTCACGTTTTTTTTGTATTTCATTTATTTTTTTAGCTTTCTAACTATGAGTAAAAGTGTTTCACTCTTTCACTTTTCTTTATTTTCTTTCTTTCACAAAAGTCATTCTTCACAAGGTCGAGGCTTGAAGGATTCAGTTTTATTTCTAAGTTTTATTTATTTTATATTTTATTGGCATATGGAAAAAGATATAGCTCATATCGAATTAACCTGGCTCTCGAACAAAAGACCAGGTAAAGGATATAGGTTTTGCAACTTATATAGAACATCGTATTTTTTTATCCAAACCCAATCAACCCAATTCGTTGAATGCATTTGTTTTATTGGAAATTTCATTCTTCTTTTGTGCAATACAAATTTCTATTCTCAATATTAACATTGTACCTATCATTATCGACCTCTCCCTATCCCTTCGTATCTCCAAATTATTAATAAATTAATATTAAATGATGGGACCTTCCATCCATTGATCAGAAAAAATAATATCCGAATCAATATATATCTACTCTAGATGAGAAAACTTTTAGCCACTCTTAAACCAATTAGTTGTTTTTTACTCAGATAACTCAAAAAAGTTTTTTGAACAAACTAGGGATTCTAAGGAGCCTCTGTCTCCCAATCGAGTTGCCTTTCCAGGTTTTTTTAGTCTTGTTTGTAGGTCATGATATGCCTTGGATGGTTATCTCCTCTCCCCCTTGTTAAGGGGGAGGGGGAATCCGCTCTCGAGTCGTCGTTTTGTTGTGTTTGACCTGTCCTCTAGGCACCTTTGGAAGGTAGGAAATGTGACAACGCACACACTTCCCTACATGGGGCCTTCTCATCAGTTGCAGGATTTGGTGGCCCAAAATTGACTGAGCTTCACCAAAATGCCTCATCTCGCTTAAAGATTTTTGAGATAAGTACTTCAGAAATCCCTATTTACACAATTGATCTAATGGTTTGAAATTGTTAGAATTTAGGATAACTAATTTTAGGCTTTTTTAATTTTTTTTGACACCTTAGTAATTGAAATGAATGATGAATTTCGTAGGTTAAATTAGAGTGTTTTTTGAGAAGTAGCAAAAGTTTTCGGGGAGTTCGTTGATTGATGTAAGTAAACATTTTTTTACTAGTTATATTTTGCTTAAAATACTATGTTTTATTGATTAAATATTCCTTCAAGTTTCCTTATAATTTTTTATTTAATTATGTAGGTACCTTGATTCAAAGAAAAGAACTACAAAGGAGGAAAAGGGAGGAGATATAGAAAAGAAAATAATAAATAAATGGACAAATTGAGTAGTTAATTGATAACACCAGAGCAATACGTAGATTTTTGGTATTTTGCCCCTGGGCCCAACGGTGATTTCATTAATGAAGGGTAAAATAATAACATTACTATCAACCAATGCCAAGTTTATTATTTTAACCACAAAAGAGGGGTTGTATTCAAAATTTTGGACTAACCCTTGTCCTTACCTAGAGCTACAGGGATAGTCCATTTTTCTAAAACTATTTAACACTAATCAAACCTACATTTGATGGGGCTGACTGTCATTTTCATTGAAGTTTGAGACTCTGTTATTCTGTTAAACTTGAGGAAGATTTGTTTAATTTACTAAAAAAACATGTACAAAAGCCATAACCATTTATATAGATCTACTCTCCACTGACTTTTAGTTCACATTAAGTGTACAAATGGATAAGCCTTTTACTGAAACATTAGCATTAGTACAGTTGTATTACTATCTAAGTAAAAAAAAACTACTATTTTAAAAAGTTATACAGAAGATAATACGCAAATTTTAAAAAGAATTTCTATTCCAAACGCACTGAATTCCAACCTACTACTCTGAACATCCACAAACTGATCAGACCCATAGACAATTTTTCTACTAATATTCTTTGTGAAAATGATACCATCTATTGATTTTATAAAATAAACTAAAAACATAGTCACAAAGTTTCAAGATGAGTATAAAACAAGTGTCACAGGGACTTATCAAACAGACCTCAATTATATTTCGGAGGATTCAATTTACTTGGCCTAAGCGGCTAAGCCTAACATTGTTTCTCAAAAATCATACTTTATAGGCATAATCTTCCTAGCTCAACATAATACCAATCCAACTGAGAAATATCAAAAAGAGGCAAGAGTCTACTACCCTTCCCGAAACTGAAACATTGAAAGTAGGATTGTCAATGAAGTCACTTCTCAATAAATTTCTTGATGTTCTTCAGCCACAGCAGATACTCGTTACTTTCTTTGACATCCATGTATTCACGCAAGGTGTTGGTTGTGCTGGGTTTAATCCCTCTAATCTCAAGATATTTGTGGAAAGCCTTCTGCAAGTTTTCATCCAAATCACTGGGGCAAAACAAATTCAGATAGTGAATAAAAGATTATCAAGAAATTTATATGAAAATCAAAAGAGTGATAGGTTACAACAAGCTTACTTGAAGTCAGGTCCTTCATATGCAAGCTGATCTTCAGAAGTATCTGGTAGCTTAATTGACAAGCTATCAATGCAAATCTCATCGGGCAAAGCGGTGATACCAAACTCCAGACACAGTCCACTTCCTTTGGTTATACTCACAACCAAAGGAATGCTTGAACCACTACTTGCCTCATCATCAGCGGCATCATCATCATTCTCACCCTCCTCAATTTCATCAGGCTGAGGCATGTCAACTTCTACCCTGATGGTTTCATTATGGTAATTACTCTTGAGTATTATAGTTCTTTGTCCAGCGTTGTTTTCAATTTCAAAAGGGAAACCATCTTCGATGTCATCCTGTTTCGGTAACATTGAAAAGAAAAAAGTCAAAGACATCAACAAATTATTAATGCATATTCCACCCCTCACCCCCACCCCCACCCTTTCTTCCAGATGATTTTGGGTTTTTTTTTTTTTTTTAAATTACAAAAAGGGTGTCACAAATTAAAGCTTAGTAACAAATTAAAGGCCCATTTAATTGAAATATCATTCACTTTGGGGTTCAATATTTCACTTTTTCGATACTTAGGCCTTTAATTTGTTACATTTTTGAGATTTTGGGGCTTAATTTGTTAAGCCAATAAATTATAGGATCTGAAATGTAAATTTTCTTTTCCTTAAAAAAAAAAAAAAGACATGATAGTCAAAACTGGATTGGAACTAAACCTCCAACTTCGGAATTCACAATAACAGACATACTAAGTTCAAACCCAAAACTCAGCAGAACTAGATTGCAAGTTTCAAAGTACAAACATGAAATTACACCAAACACTCACAACTTCAAATACCCAATTAAATTTTTACACATCACCCAAATCCAAAAATTGCATAAAATTTCAAACTAAAATTTACAGTCTAAAAAAAATGAAACCTTCAAATTTTTTTTTGTAAATGGAAAAATTAATAACCCAATAAGCAGATAATTAAAGAGAGAGAGAGAGAGAGAGAGAGAGAGAGAGAGAGAGAGAGAGAGAAAGGAAGAAGAAACCGTGAAGAAAACTCACGTATTCGAGGTGGTCCTTCTGGGCGCAGTCGATCTCGGACTCGAGGACCCGAATAAGGCTCTCGTCATGGCTTGTTTTCGAAACGGCGGCAGCGGTGGAGAAACGCAGAAATGGGGAGAAGCTTTTCGGGTTCAGCGCGTGGCCGAGATTGACCTTCTGGGCTGTGGAGATCACGCTGTGGAAGGATCTCGAGGATCCGGCGGTGGCTCTGATGGCCAGAGGGAGTACAGAAGAAGTGGCTCTGCGGAGCATAGAATTCAAGGCCATTTTCTTCACAGGTACAGAGAGCGAGAGTGTTGGGACTTCTTGGCTTTTAGGGTTTTGTACTGAGGGTTTTGCTTTTGGTTTAATGGTTTTAGGTTCTATATAGGGTTTATACTTTTATACTTGTTGAAAATGCCTTTTGGAAGGTTTTTACTTTTTTTTTTTCTTTCTCATTTTGGATGCACTTGGGCTTTTAGATTCTTGGGCCGATTGCAAGTAATGACCAAGCTTTGGGTAATTGGATCGGCAAGTTTTGATTCAAGTGGGCTATAGTAGCTCCAATAGTAATTTGTTTTCTTAAATTAAAAAGAAAAAAGAAAAAAAAGAGAGAGATTCATATCCTTCAAAAAATAAATAAATCTTTTGTATCTATCAAGAAAAAAAAAAAAACTCAATATCATATAATTCTTCTAAGTGGCATAGTCTGGCCTTCTTTTTATCTTTTAGCAGATTCTCTTCTTTAAATTTACTTTTTTGTCACACCTATTAATTAATAAGAAAATCACTAGTTTTAAATTTTACCTTTTAAGCTAGCAAAAAATATGAGATGTTAAACGCATCTTTCATATACAACATAATAATTTTGGGTCAAAGATGCTGTGAATATATTGAATCCGACCAATGAACAAGAGTTTCATGGTAATGAATTGTGACTGGAGAAAGAAGTTAGTTTTAACCAACGTTCTTTGTGTGCCATGAAATTGAATTCATATTGTGAAAGGATTGGATTATTTGATATGGATTATTTTAATAATTATTTTTTTATATTTGTGGTGGGCCTTTTTATGTTGTTGGGCTTCGATCCCTCCTGTTGCACTACGGCCCGTAGATTTGAGGTAAGAGAGCTGTGACAGGCCTAAATGGGACAACACTTTAGGCCAGCCTGTGCACAAGTCGAACCATCCCAATATAGACGCATTTTGGCAGAAGCACCACGGGCTGGGCATATGGTATGGGCATGGTAGGAATAACTATTATAGATATTATTGTAGGAGCACAATATGGCAGAATAACTAAAATACTAAACGGAATTAATAAGGCTAACACCAACAAGGAAAGTAGCTAATAAAGTTATAGCAGAATAATACAATAGATAGAAATAACGCTACAATAGACAACTTAATAATTGAACGGTAAACTAATCATCTAATAAGCATAAATAACAAAAAGAAAACTTGCCTGCTAGAAAAGTAGGCTTAACTTTTCAACAAAAGTGAGTCCAAGAAGGGAGCAAATTTTCAACGTGAGTAACCTCAAAGAAGGCTTCTGCTATAGAAGTTACGCACTTTTAAAAAAATGACCTAAATGGTTTAAGTTTCAATCCTCAATCCCTCAGAATGTGGGTCTGTCAAAAGGGGGAGAAAAAAGTGGTCTATTGATGCATGTTTCTATTCTTACCACTTATATCTCTATAGTTTTTTGTATGTTCTTTCTTTTTCTCTATTCTTTCTTTTTCTTTTTCTTTTCTACCTCTCCTACCTTTCGTTCCTCCTCATTTTCACTGTTCATAGCTACCCCTTTTTATACTATCTGGCATGGTGGGATTTACCATTTTTACCCCTCAACTACTTTTAGGTCCTTATGGGTGTTCTTCCAGGACTACTCACTGGCCTGCCGGCTGCTCAGCCACTACCATTACTTTGAATGTGTTGGTTGCACCACTCTCCATACCTAGACAAAATTGATTGTCTTGTATCTTACCTCTCTTTGTTTTTTACTTCCCTCATTCGGATAAGGATCAAACCTCTTCATTACCTACCTCTATGATATGCATCAAGTGGTGTTAGCCCATACTTTCCTCTTTTGGGTGAGATGCCATCCAAGTAGGATATATCTCCCAAAGAAGCTTGAGCGAGAATCTTAGAATAGACCACTTTTTTCCCCACCGCCAAACAACACCCTTTAAAAGCCATGACTTGTGGCTCACCTCCCACATATTGGCTGGATATAAGCAGGTGATGCCCTGACCCTTTGTGCATGCTCCACTCTATCTAAATTTGTTTCTTTCTGGCATTCACATCATTTCTGCTGCTTCTGTGTTTGTTTGATTCTACTGTATGTGCTGCTTGGTGTTTATCTTTTGTAGTGTGAAGGATGTTTAGGCTTTTGGGCTCATATTCTCTATGTTTCACCCCTTCTTGGACTGAGCGTTACTTAGGCAAAAAGCCCTTATCTTCCTACCGAGCCCATGTTTTCCTTTTCTAGGTCTGTGGGCCTTTTGGCTATTGATCTTGTCGTATCACTTCATCGTGCCTACAATAGCTTTACATTTTCTTTCATTTCTTGTTACCATGTGGGCTTGCAGACTGATGCTCCTACCGTGCCAGCCCACTTCTTCATCAATATTTTACTCAGGGCTTCTTTGGCCCACTTTTCACATCTTTGCCTCTTTTGGGCTTTGTTGGCCAACATTCCTATTATACCAGCCCATTTCACTACTTCATTCATTGGGCTTCCTCGACTTATTTACTTTATTTTTACCTCTTTCACTCCCATAGGCTTTTTGTTAAATTCATTGGGCTTCTTTGGCCTAATTACCATATCTTTACCTCTTATTACTTTTCAAGCTTATTGGCCTTTAAGCTGACCCATTGAGTTTACTAATTCATTTTACGGGCTTCCTCGGTCCATTTGTTTATTCTTTACCTCTTTTTACTCCAATGGGCTTACTACTCCATTATTTGGGCTTTTTCGGCCATTTTACTTCTTCTTTATCTATTTTTTATTCTTGTGGGCCTGCTAGCCATCAATCCTGCCTACTGGGCTTGTTTCCTTATTCCTTTACTATTTTCTCTTCCTTACCTTCTCTCTTGTTGGGCTTCTTTTGCTGTCGGGCCCTTTATCAAAAAATGAGCCTCAACAATATTCAATGTTTCTAATGTGATTGCAAAATCTATGTGTATCCAAGTCATCTTTTTTATGACACGAAATAATCATTATTGTTACATGACATATTAAATTTCAACTATTAAAACTTATGTTAAAGTATGAAGTTTTCTTTTCCATTCATTGATGATTTTCCTAAATTTATATATATAAAATCGAAGAAAAATAAGGATGAATTTCTTGACATGTTCGAACACTATAAAAATGAAGTAGAAAATCAAACAAGTAGGAAGATTAAAACTCTTAATAGTGACGGAGGAGATGAATATTTTTCAACTTTTTTGGTGTGCATTTGTTAAGGACTTGGAATAATACACCAAAGTTAAACTCTTTTTACACCCCTAACAAAATGATTTTGGCACGGGAAAAAAATGAAAATTTTTTTGTAGATATTTATAAATACCATGATCTCGAGTGCAAAGCTCCCATATAATTTATGAGGTGCTTTGCTTATTATTTATCTCCATGTGGGTTATGGAATGGAAGACAATTTAAAGTGTGGAGGATCATTTTTTTTTTTATAAAGTTACAAATCTTAAGACAATTTAATTAGGACCAAAAGTTATACAGAGCTATAGGTTATGTGGAAAATTTGAGTGCGTATAGATTGCTAGGTTTAGTATTGGCTAATTACATGACATGTAGGTTTTATTTGAGTTGTATTGTCTAAAATCAAGTACAAGACCATATTCCAAATTTCATCTCAAGAAATGGCATTCACTGATTTCTCGACTAACCTCAATTGATCGAGAATAGCCCATTAGTCATCTCTTGACTAAGGCTCACTCAATGGAGACACAAGAAACTTAATTCTTAATCAAGCCCATTAAGTCAGTTAATGACTTGTTAGTTGGGTCCTACTAGTCAAACTATATAAGGGCTCACTAAGGGTTTGTTTGGTTGGAGGGATGGAGAAGTGGGAGGATAGAAAATGGTGGGAGGATGAAAAAGTAATAGGAGAGAAAAAATTTTAATTTTTCTCATTTTTGTTTGGTTGGGAATAAAAAAGTGGAGGGATTGAAAAAGTGAGTTTGTATAAATTTACTCATACATCATTGTTAAAAAATGATGGCCAATTAAAACAAAAAGTGACAAACATCCATAAAAAATAAAAAAAAAGCAATCACCCAATTTATTAAAAAATAAAAACCATTCCCCAAAAAAAAAAAAAAATCATGTCTAGTTAAACAAAAAATTAGAAAAAGAAGAAAAACAAAACAATTATCACACCCACAACCCGGTATATATAACATTTAGGGGAAAAAAAAAAAAAAAAAAAAGAAGGAAGAAAGAAAGAAAGGGAATGTCCAGGAAAGAAAAAAAAAAAAAAAAAAAGGAAAAAAGAGAAGAAGAAGAAGAAAGAGGTAATGTGCCCAACACACACATACACACCAAAAAAAAAAAAACTAGACGTGGGCATTTTTGTCTATTAAGTAGCTACATTTTCTCCCATTAATTTTCTCTTCATTTTGGAGATAAAATTCTTTGGTGGGCCCGGGGAGAAAAACACCTGGATCCCACCATTTATTTCCCTTTCTCCCCACCTAACAAAACACACTCTAATAAGTTTTCCTTTCCATTTTCTCTCCAAAATTTTCCATCTACCCTATTTCTCTTCCAAACAAACACCCTCTAAAGTTAACTAAAAGAGATTAAAAAGAGCATCTAAAAAATAGTACTTTAATTGGTGATCAAAGGCTAAAGCCACAAATCCTTCCCCATTTTAAAATAGACATTAAGGGTCTATTTGAATACCACTTATTGCTAAAAATTGAAAATACTGTAATAAAATAACTTTTAAATGTGTGAATAGTACCGTAGAACTCGGTTTTAGTTATTTTCGCTGAAATTCGTACTTGCAAGTCCCATGAACAGTGCACAAACCCACAGAAAAAAGTTCAATGTAGCTGAAAACAAATTTCAGCTCTATCCAAACATACACTAAATCTTTTAAGCAATTCTTAAGATCATAGATGTCATTCATGCTGAGAATTTTAGATTAAGAGTCCAAGCAACTTGGAGCAAATTGTGAGGACATGTTTGTAAGCACTACTGGGTAACAATTACAAATATGAGTATATTTCTTTGTAGGACTTCAATCCTATAGTTAAATTCTCCTTTGATTAGGATATAACTCCAGAAACATTTTTATCACCTTTGACATTTAGTTTATTGTCAACTATAACTATTGCCATTCAATTGGCTAAGTTAAGCTATCTATTTTTGAAGAAGCATAGCAGTTAAATCCATTTTGGTTAATAGATTGAGAATCCAATATATTAGGCATATTCAAAATGAAATAGTATTTTACCTAATCCAAGGTGAATGCTTTAGTAGGTTCCAGTTAGTTTAACTATAAAAATCTCTTATAGCTAAATAAAAGATTCGAGGTTCAATCTTTGCCTACACCAAAAATCAATTGGCGTTTTGGTCCAATAATAAAGAGCTATTATAAAGAGACGACGCCATAAGTTGAAAACTATCTAAAAACAGAAAGAAAGAAAAAAGAGATGAATGCTCTAAAGTGGTAAATTGTGCACCCCTAGACCTTACCGTGTAAGTGCAGGCAAAGAAAAAAGTGCAGGTTAAAAAGAAAAAAGAAAAAAACATAAATATTATTCAATTATGCCAATATAAAACTTCTCCTTCACACATTTGAAAGGGTTCCTCCCCATAAAAACCATTACCAGACACCTAAAACTTTTTTTTTATCACTGAAATATCAAGAATGAAGATAAAACATCAAATGTTACTTTGTTTTTGCTTCTGTCTCCAATAACCAGTACTTATCCAACTGCTCAGATTTCGCCATCCCAGAATTCCTCAATGGTCCTGTATGCGCCATAAGTCTCATGGATAAATGAGGTCCCCTTAACTAATCTTGCCTGCACAGTTTAAAGAGAAAAAGTTACCAATCTTGCCTGCACCGTTTAAAGAGAGAGTTTTATGAAGATAACGAGTCCCCCCAATAACCATCCTGAACAGTATCATCATCATAATATACTTGCCTGCTCAATTTCAGAGAACTTGGCAAACAAGTCTTCGGGTATGGACCAGTCAAAGACATCAAAGTTATCTTTGATCCTTGCTTCATTTGTACTCTTTGGAAGCACACTATGACCCATTTGCAGCCCCCAGCGAAGGGCAACTTGTGCAGGAGTTTTGCCTAGTTTCTCTGCAACTGTAACTAAAATTGGATTCTTGAGGACATCACTCTTGAGCCATGTCGTGCCAGGAGAACCTAATGGTGAATATCCCTACAAAAAGTATTAACAGTTTCAACAAAAATTCTAGATCATGGGTCTTGAACCCATGATCTCACCCTCCATCCATTATTATTGAGGGAGGAAGTGTCAATTGAGCAAGCTCATTGGCTAGATAATTCAAGATTGAAATGGAAATCAATTTAACAAAAAACTCAAGCAAATAAAATCGATTAAAAATTTTCCTACTCACAGATAGGTGAACTCCATTGGATTTACAAAATGCATGTAACTTTGTCTGCTGCCAAGAAGGATGACACTCCACCTGGTTAACAGCAGGAGGAACACGTGCTACCTTGATCAAATCTTCCAATTTCTTTGAAGAGAAATTGCTCACACCAATAGCTCGAGTTTTGCCAGAATCGTAGAGGGCTTCCAATGCTTTCCAAGTGCTAGGTATATCTGGCTGAACAAGGTTTTCCGGCTTAAAGCCTACTGACCCCTTCTTCATCCGGACTGGCCAATGGATCTTTGAAATTCAACAGCCTCATTTAGTTATAGTTGAATAATGTCCTCAATAACATATTGTTAAGTAAAAATGAGATGTAATTTTCCAGGAAAAACAGAAGCAAGGTAGCTAGACTTGGGGCAAACTATGATAGTATGCTTTGCCATGATTTGTAACATTCTTGATGGAATCAAAAAGAACCTCTTGTATTTGACCTTCAATCAGTTAAGTCTAGGCAATTTTATATCAATTGGACTCCAAAGACTGTACAAGGTATATTAATGAAAAAGCTCTTTTTACCAAGTTTCAAGAAGGAAATTGGATAGACGCTACAAGTGAATGAATGCGAAAACTTTTTTACCACGTTTCAAAAGAGAAATTGAATAGACACTATAACCAGTAGTACATACAAGGTATAGATCAATATAATCAAGCTGCAAGTCTCGCAAAGTTCTATCCAATGCCACTGGAACATCTTCAGGAGCATGATCAGTACACCTGTGGATCATGGCAGTATTTTAGAGGGGGTAAAAAATACTAGATGAAGTCTAAGCTCAGTTAATAAGGCATAAAGCAAGCAGCAGTATCATTGATAATGTCAAAATAAAAACAAACCAGAGTTTGGAAGTAATCCACAAATCCTCACGCTTCACCACACCATCTTCAAACAGCTTCTTCAGAACCAAACCAATCTACAAGAATAAAAGATTAGACAATGTTGACATACAATTCTTGCAAAGGCTTAAGCAATTTAAAACATCATGCTAGATTTTATAAGGCTAAAATGCAAAATTGGTCCTCTAACTTGAAGTTCGTTCATTTCAGTCCTCTAAGTTTCAGATTTATTCAATTAAGGCCTTTCCGTTAACTTTTGTTAAAATTTTTTGAAAAAAAAAACTAGAAAATATTTTTCAATCATTAATTGCATTTTTTTAATTTAAAAAATTTGAAGAAATTTTATAAAATTGAAAAATTAACCACAACATATAACAAAAGTTGATAGAAAAGCCTTAATTGAATAAACTTGAAAGTTAGAGGACTGAAATGAACAAACGCAAAGTTAGAAGACTGAAATGAAATCTAAAGAAACTTAGAGGGTCAGTTTTGCATTTTACTTATTTTATAATAAAGCTACTAGGTATTACAAATGTAGTGCAAAACTATTAATTTCATATTATGAACATGTCAATTCCCAGTATGTGAGTTATAATAAAACTGATCAGGAACTTGTCATAATTTTTACATCCAAATAGAGTAAACCTGAGAAAGAAGATGCATAGGCTACTCTAATCTAGACACAGAAAAATCTCAAAAGTAAATTATATCCATGAAAGACATCCAGCAAGCTTTAGACCAACCAGAGAAAAAAATAGTAAAATGTTTTACCGTACTGGGAACCAAACAAACTAAAAATTGAGAAAAGTTTTTATTGGTGAAAAAGGTAGCGAAATGAGGGTATCGCACTAATAAAGTACTTTTTAGTAATTGGCATAACAATAAAGAACTTGGTTAGAGAAACATTCACATGGGTCAGACCAAACAAATACAACCATACAAGTCATCTTTAGCAAGGTCTAAACTCTACCATCATGGCTTTTAGAAAAATAAAGAAATTCTAGACATAAGACTTTGAACGCATTGATCACAATAATAACAATCGAAGGGCGTTGAGGCCAGAACTTAAAAAAAAAAAAATTGATAAGTAGACACTGTATTTACCTCCTTCTCATTGCCATAGACCTGAGCACAATCAATATGGCGGTATCCAACCTGCAGTACAAGTAAAAATGTTGGTTGAGTGCTAAACAACAAGGAAATAAATAATCATTTGTAAAAATCAGCAAGACAAGTTTGCACTTTCTGTTAACAAAATGTATGAAGTGTCTCATTTTACAGCCCCTAGAAACAGATGGTCCAAGGTGACACATATAGGGCCTGTCGTTAACGGGGCATTTGGTTTAGAGGAATCTACATTACAATGCTTAATTTGATTAGGAATCTACTAATATTCCCAAGAATTTTATAAGAATTATTTATTTTTCCCAAAATATTGTAAGATTTATAAACACATTATCAAGTCATTTTTTTAATCTTCTTCCAAATAAATAATAAGAAACAAAATATAAACCATAAATCATGAAAAATTTACTAAAATTAAACTTTAACATTCTTCAATGACCTATATAATACAAATATATATTTTTTAAATTCGTATTCTTCATTGCAATCGCAAGTCACAACATCATGCTTTGTTAATAAAAATAATTTATTTTCATTTAGCATCTATCTTTATCTCTTTCTAAAAATTATGGTCAAGAATTGGTCTCTCTCTTTGATTCCCTTACGCAATTTGCAACCAAACATAGGAATTGCAAGTAATCTTTAATTGACTGTTTGGATTGAAGGGGGAGAAAGGGGAGTAGAGTAGTGTAGATTTGGCCAAAAATTAGTCTACTTTTAACCAACTGTACTCTACTTCTCTCCACTCTCCCTCCATCCAAACAGTCCCTAAACATTCCCAAAATTCTAAAACATTATGTAATGATCTCATACCAAATGCCACCTAAGTGGCTTAAAACCTTAAGACGAAACAACGTTGTTATCTTTGAGTATTAATTAAAGAAATATATTGGACAATATGTTGGAAACCTTCAATATAATATTATTGGCAAAAATATTGTAAGTATTGCAAAATATATAGAAATATATCAGATTTACCAGTCGATCATACACAAGAAAATATGGGAAAATTTGTCAGAACAAATTAATAAAATAAAATAATGAGTTAATCACACATGGATCACCAAGGAAATTATACAACAAACAACCTATCCAGTATGTTAGACAGAATAGAATAAATAGTTGGGGTAACCACCCAGGACTAGGATATTTGTTAATCTGTTGTTGTCATACTCACACAGTGACTTAAAACAATCAGTCAACTACTCTACTTGCATGCGATTGCTTGTTTTGTTATAATTTGAATTTGATTTGCCAAACAGACCCCTAGATCTCTGGAATTTCGGCACCATGCTTTTTCTAAAATCTAATATTTTTCATTAAAATAAAATTCATCATCATGCCATGGGTAGCAACAAATAAATAAACAAATGGATGAAATCCAATTTCCATGGAAAAGTTTTTCCAAGAAAACTTTTTAGAACCGACTTTACTTAGTCTGTGACATAAAAGAAGAAGAAAAAATTGAGAGAGAGACCTTAATGGCGGTGGCGACAGCTTCGCTGATGAGGCCAAGGTTAGATCGCCACATGCCCAAAGCGACCGAAGGGATCTTAGCGCCAGTGTTCAGTTGAAAGAATGAAATTGGGTTCGCCATTTTTCAGAGTTTTTGCCACCAAGGAAGTGCATTGATTCGACGCTGATAATATAATGAAGCAGAGAGACGAAAAGAAGCGACGAAAATGTGAGTTTACAAAGAGTGAAAGTGTGCGAAAATGAAGGCATCTCCGGCCTCTTTTATAATGAAAACGAACGATACAGTCCGCAACCATACCAATCTCGTTTCCTTTCCTGCCACGTGTAGTGATCATGGTGAATGGAATAATGCAAGTTCTTCCGGTGAAATAATTTTTCAAAATTCTTTGTCAGTGACCTGGGCTTATCACGTGGCCTTCCATTCTTAAAAAGCTAAAATTTTGAATTTTGAAAATTACCACTGACTGTTTATTTTGTGTGCTCATTTTTTAGGAAAAGTATATTTGTATGAGATATATTTAAATAGAGACAGTGTATTATGCTAATTTTTAGAAAGAAAAAAAAAATGTATCAAATATGGGTGAGATATATTTAAGTAGATTGTGTTACTTTATAGGGAAAAGTTTCTTTGGTAAATAGAGATAGTGTGTTAGTTTGAATTTAATGTCATAATTTTTTTATTTGAATTTATTTATTGTTACTTGTTAGTGAGGTTTCACTAGAAGAGATTTTTAAGAAGCTAAATTTTAGAATTTCGAAAAGGAGTAAATTGATAGTTTAGTGTGTTCTAATTTTTAGGAAAAAAAATGTATTAAACATGTGTTTTAAATAGAGAGTGTGCTAATTTTGGAAAAAAAAAAGTTTTTTTTTGGTATTTTTTTTTGTTGAATTACAATTTGAACCCTATTTTTATTTTTTAGGAATATCTAATTAGATTTGGAGTATTTTAACTTTTTTTTCATCCTCTTAATATATAGAAATATATAAGTGATAATTAACTACTCATAGTTTGTCAGGCCAGAGTTGTAACAAAAAAATTGAGAAATGATTTCTGATTCTAAAACTACCCTTTTCTAGTTTATATGAACCACCATTTTTTTCACCAATTATAACGAATCATGTGAAAAGTTACAAAAAAAATTGTGCATTTTTTTTGTAACATTAGAATTTTTAGCACCATAAATGTGAGATAAACTTTTTTTTTTTAAGAATATTAAGTATTTTAATACATACGGGAAGATGGAATAAAGTTTAAAGAAACTGATAATAGTGTACTAGTCTCATCACACGCGCTTGGCGCGTGCGATGAGGCTTTTTTTTTAGTGGTCGTAGAAAAAAAAATCTGTGTTTTTTTTTTCTCTCATCAAAAACATTATTAGAGAATAAAGAAATTTGAAAATCAATAAGAGAGTGATCCTATTTTTTAGGCAATGTTTTAGTGAAAGAGTGGTCTCATTTTTTAGGCAATGTTTAAGTAGGAATTATGATTATATTTTTACCGGATTGTCCTTTAATTTTGTTTCTATTTAAACATAGGGATATAAGAGTATTTTAGAATAAAAAAATCCGATCCAAATCGGAGAAGCCCCTTATATAGTAGTTTAGATATTTAAAAGAGTCTTATTATTGAATACACAGCACAGACTAATGTGAAATAAACTAAATATAGTAGAATATACTCTAATCTATATTACTATTTAAAGGGTTTCCCCTGTTTAAACTGGATTTTTTTGTTCTAAAGTACCCCTACATCCCTATGTTTAAGTAGAGACAAAACTAAAGAACAATCCGGTAAAAATACAACCATAACTTCTGTAAGTGCACAATTGTACCCGGACCCAAAAACTAGTGTTGGGCTCAGGCCCAATAAGCTTTATACAATAAAATTTGTAGAATATGGATTTGAAACCTAAGTTCAGGATATTGGAAGTTTGATCAACAGGCTAGAGTGCCACAATCTATGCAAATGGTAAACAAGTATGACAAAGAAGCCTCCGAGGACGTAAGCCGAGGACGAATTGTATATTCCTTCTCTTTCTCTGCCAAAGATTACAATTCTTAGTTCCTTTTCTAGCTAAGAAACCGGTCCCCTTCTCTTTCCTTTCTCGTCTCCTTATATACTTCTTCTTCTTCACTGATTCATCCACATGTCATACTAATTTTCCCCTTAGATACTTGTCCCATCCACCACCTTCTTGAAGTTTTCAAATAATAGCAGGAAGGTTGAATTCTACTGTTCGGAGATCATTTCCCCATTAATGCGGCCAGGGAGGTAGATGCAGGGCCTTTAATGTGGTGGTAGCAGCTTTTTCCTCAGATATTTCTCACACGTTCTTGCTTCTAAAGGGTGCTTGGATCACACTTTTACCCACCAGTTCTTCCAGAATGCTACTTCCAGTCCGTTTAGCAAGTCCCAGGGTCATTGCTGGGCATGTCCGAGGAGACATTCCTCCTCAGACAGATCCTCAGACCTCTACAGTGCGGACTGACTTGTGGGCTTAGAGGCCCTGATCAAAACAAACTGGTACCAGCCAATCAGGCCCAAAGCCCAAATGTTCATTCAAGAGTTTTTACCCCCCACAATAGCCCCTCAAAACTTTATTTTTCCCCTCCCATCCGAGGAGAGAAATAGAGTTTTGAACCGAACAGCACATCTTCCACACACTTTGTAAACCGCCACACGTGTAGGGGTCCTTTCGTTCCCTGAAAACGCCTTTGACGCTTCGAAACCCGGAACGCGCGCATTTATGACTGCAAGTTACATCCTGTTCCCCACGTTCGACTGTGGGATGCGCATCCAACGGTCCAGATTAGCTCTAAAAATTTGAGCGGGATAATTTTAATTTCGAGGCCGCCTCCCGCACGTCAAAATGCCTAGAAACCCACGCCTTCATTCATTTCTTCATAAATCAATTGTATCTAAGTGTCAATCATTACCTTTTCTCTCCAGAAGCTCATGAAGAATCGCATAACCAACTCCCGTAAATTCTTACTTTCTTTACTCATTCCTTCTCGGCTCTTGCCCTCGGCCCCCATCTAAACCTCTTTTCTTCTTTAAACTCTTATTTTCGCTTCTCCCAAATGGGTAGATTTAAGTGTTTGGTAGATACTGATGCTGGCATGGAGGGTTTTAGGGCCAAATACCAAATTCCTGATGACGTAGGCTTAAGATACTGCCCCGTAGAAGCCGTAGGTAACGCTAGGAGAGAGGGAGAAGTCATCATTCCCATGATCGCCTTCATAGAAGGTGGGATGACCTTCCCCATGAAAAACGTGACCAGTGAATACCTCCGCAACAATAGGATATGCCCAGATCAATGCACACCAAACGTGTTTAGAGTCTTAGGTTGTGTCGATGCTCTAAACGAGCAAATGGGTCTGAATTTCACATGGCACGACGTTGCCTATATGTACGAGTACCATAAACTCAAAAATAGAGGATATTACATTAAATCCCGGTCTAGCATCGTTAGGCTGATTTCCTGTCTTCCTAAATCCAACAAAGGCATGAAAGACGACTACCTCATCGTCTCAGGAAACTGGTCTGACGACCCTCACTACCCAGTCGAATGGGGAGAGCCAGGTGTGACTCCTTAGGAGTTAGATTTCCTAACCCATGATTCAATCCTGTTGCCTTTACCGTTCTCAATTTTTATTGCACATTATTGCTTTTTGTCTTGATGTTTATCACTAGTCTGACCATGCTTGTCTTCTCGGATGTTTCTTCTCACATATAAACAACACGTACGCCCACGTCTCAGTCTTCGCAACGTTGCCGACTTGAACCGTGTCCTTCGCTCCGAAGTCTTCATTAGTGAAGATCTACAAGTGAGAGCTGCCCACCTGATACTAGGGTACGACCCTATATCAGTGGACTTCCAAGAAATTGACAACGCTATCGTTGTGGGAGACAGACGACGTAGAAGAATAGACGTGGCACGACCCAGCTTTCTTTCTAACCATGAATTACCAGACAATCCCTCCATCATCCTGTATACTCACCCTGTCGCAACAATTCCTCTCTCAGCACACTCCTAGACAACCGCCGTCCGAGAAGAGCAGGCGTCCTTACAATAATCGTTGGACGAGGAGATAGACCAATTTCAACTCGTGGAAGCCGAGAGACCCCGAGAGGAGCAACTCGTCATCCTCTCGGACAAGGAATGCGCGCCTGCCGAAACTTCGGGCATACAAGGTTTGGTGATTGCACAACCTGATTCTAGCTCCGAAGAAGAAGATATGGACGCTTTACGACAGTTGATGAATAAAAGGGGCGCGAGAGTCTCCCAAAAGGGAACGGGTGGGTCGCAGGTCCCTTCGTCCTTGCCACCACCTCCTCCTCCCTCCGATCCTAAGCCTCCTGTTGCAGAGCCTAAGAAGAAAAGGAAGATTAAGGCCGAGGAGATAGATGCGGAGAGGCAGAAGAAGTTGAAACAACAACAACAACAAAAACCTAGCCAAGGTAAGGGACGTGCCTCCTCCGTGGAAAGCGGGGAGAACAGGGACCTCACCGAGGTACGCCGTACACCGGCGAACTGGTCTCCCGAGCTGAAACTGGACGAGGCACCAATCTCCTACCAGTCTAGTATTAAGGCGTTCCAGCAAGGTCACGCTCTCCATCTGGCCGACGCCTTGGAACGTCCCCTTCTTCTGCCTAAGGACATGGACGCCCTGGACAAGATGAACCAGCCGCATCTGTTCCTTTCGCTAAAAAAGGACTTGGCCCTGGTGAGTATCTAAGCCTTATCCTCACCTTATTCTTTCATTACACTTTAACAAAAGAAACATCCTTATGTACTTGAGACTTGCGTTACTAATAATGCATTCATTTTAATGTTTCACCACAGGCCATCCAGGAAGTCTTTGCTGCCGAGAAGTGGGTAGAAGATTCTCGGAAGAAAGCTGGACTTGAACTGGAGCTTAGGCAAGAGATCGAGAAGTCCTTAGGCCAAGCTCTTGCGCAGAACGAGAAGCTAACTACACAGCTGGCCGAGCTAAAAAGAGAAAGGGACGATGTCGAGGCCAACCTAAAAACAATGAGGACCCAGGTGGAGTGGCAACGTAAGCTTCTTCGTCAGAAGGACGAAGATTTATCCAAATCTCAACAAGAGAATTCCAACCTGAAGAAGGAGCTTGCAAAAATGAGAGACAAGGCTCGTACCTTCAAAGACTCTATGGAGGCCGCGAAGAAGATTGCTTACAAGGAAGGGGTGGTGGTGACAGAAAACCAATTAACTGAGGAGTTCACTGAGCTGTGCCGAGAGTATTGCCAACAGGTGTGGGAGGAAGCCTTAAATGTGGCAGGGATTCCTTCAATTTTCGAGCTGAGGAAGCCCGAAAACATCTGGCTCCCCTTAGACATCCAGGTGATAGAAGAACTTCCTCCTGTCGCACCTGCCCCTGAGGCAGCGTCTTCCACGCTCCCCCTAATGATTCCAGAGCTCATTCCAACTCCTACAGAACCTAAGGGTTCCAACAAAGAGAAGGAACAGGGTGATGGTGCCGAGAAGACTACGAGCCCAATGTCCCTCCACTAGTGGCAACAGATAAAGGAAAACAAGCCCAGTCCTTATTTGAAATAGAGCTGAAACATACAGAGGCTGCCAGCACTTCCGAGCAGAACCCCCCTTCTAAGGCTTAGGGTCTAGGCTAGTTAGGACTTCTCTTTTTGTTATGTGGCTAATTTTTTCTTTGAATGTACATTAACTGAAATTAATGAGAGACTATCTAGTTTGATTTTCATTTGACTTCCAATTTTTAGTATAAAAATATCTATCAGCAAAAAAATGAATGAATGGAACAACTAACTCCGCTTTCAATATTTCAATTGTCATAACTTTAAATAGCAGTACACATACTTAGCTTATACTTCGCAAATTATGCCTTAAAAGTATAACATATGTGACACAGCGATGCACAATCAACAACTTAACTTAGAATTCAATTTGGGGCATAAAGCAATCCAAGTGTTTCATCAACATCTCAACACTAATGTGATATGGTTTTTACTAATTTTCCCAAAGTAAAGGGTTCAAGGACTCGACATAAACAAACTTCCTCTCAACAACAAGTAGGATGTCAATTTTTACAAGGCATATGGTCCGAGAACCATGCATGTCCAAGTTTCTAGTTAGTACTTAGAAATTGTAACTTGAAATGTTAATTTCCCCAAAGTAGAAGGCCTGTGGACTTGACATAACTAAGGTTCTGTTTAACAAATGACAGGATATCAATTTCCACAAGGCATGTGGTCCGAGGACCATGCATGTCTAAGTTTCTGTTTGATGCTTAGAAATTGTAACTTGAAATGTTAATTTCCCCAAAGTAGAAGGTCTGTGGACTTGACATAACTAAGGTTCTGTTTAACAAATGATAAGATATCAATTTCCACAAGGCATGTGGTCTGAGGACCATGCATGTCCAAGTTTCTGTTTGATACTTAGAAATTGTAATTTGAAATGTTAATTTCCCCAAAGTAGAAGGTCTGTGGACCTGACATAACTAAGGTTCTGTTTAACAAATGACAGGATATCAATTTTCACAAGGCATGTGGTCCGAGGACCATGCATGTCCAAGTTTCTGTTTGATGCTTAGAAATTGTAACTTGAAATGTTAATTTCCCCAAAGTAGAAGGTCTATGGACCTGACATAACTAAGGTTCTGTTTAACAAATGATAAGATATCAATTTTCACAAGGCATGTGGTCCGACGACCATGCATGTCCAAGTTTCTGTTTGATACTTAGAAATTGTAACTTGAAATGTTAATTTCCCTAAAGTAAAAGGTCTGTGGACCTGACATAACTAAGGTTCTGTTTAACAAATGATAAGATATCAATTTCCACAAGGCATGTGGTTCGAGAACCATGCATGTCCAAGTTTCTGTTTGATACTTAGAAATTGTAACTTGAAATGTTAATTTCCCCAAAGTAGAAGGTCTGTGGACCTGACATAACTAAGGTTTTGTTTAACAAATGACAGGATATCAATTTTCACAAGGCATGTGGTCCGAGGACCATGCATGTCCAAGTTTCTGTTTGATGCTTAGAAATTGTAACTTGAAATGTTAATTTCCCTAAAGTAGAAGGTCTATAGACCTGACATAACTAAGGTTCTGTTTAACAAATGATAAGATATCAATTTTCACAAGACATGTGGTCCAAGGACCATGCATGTCCAAGTTTTTGTTTGATGCTTAGAAATTGTAACTTGAAATGTTAATTTCTCCAAAGTAGAAGGTCTGTGGACCTGACATAACTAAAGTTCTGTTTAACAAATGATAAGATATCAATTTCCACAAGGCATGTGGTTGATACTTAGAAATTGTAACTTGAAATGTTAATTTCCCCAAAGTAAAAGGTCTGTAGACCTGACATAACTAAGGTTCTGTTTAACAAATGATAAGATATCAATTTCCACAAGGCATGTGGTCCGAGGACCATGCATGTCCAAGTTTCTGTTTGATACTTAGAAATTGCAACTTGAAATGTTAATTTCCCTAAAGTAGAAGGTCTGTGGACCTGACATAACTAAGGTTCTGTTTAACAAATGATAAGATATCAATTTCCACAAGGCATATGGTCCGAGGACCATGCATGTCCAAGTTTCTGTTTGATACTTAGAAATCGTAACTTAAAATGTTAATTTCCCCAAAGTAGAAGGTCTGTGGACCTGACATAACTAAGGTTCTGTTTAACAAATGATAAGATATCAATTTTCACAAGGCATGTGGTCCGAGGACCATGCATGTCCAAGTTTTTGTTTGATACTTAGAAATCGTAACTTAAAATGTTAATTTCCCTAAAGTAGAAGGTCTGTGGACCTGACATAACTAAGGTTCTGTTTAACAAATGATAAGATATCAATTTCCACAAGGCATGTGGTCCGAGGACCATGCATGTCCAAGTTTCTGTTTGATACTTAGAAATCGTAACTTAAAATGTTAATTTCCCCAAAGTAGAAGGTCTGTGGACCTGACATAACTAAGGTTCTGTTTAACAAATGATAAGATATCAATTTTCACAAGGCATGTGGTCCGAGGACCATGCATGTCCAAGTTTTTGTTTGATACTTAGAAATCGTAACTTAAAATGTTAATTTCCCTAAAGTAGAAGGTCTGTGGACCTGACATAACTAAGGTTCTGTTTAACAAATGATAAGATATCAATTTCCACAAGGCATGTGGTCCGAGGACCATGCATGTCCAAGTTTCTGTTTGATACTTAGAAATTGTAACTTGAAATGTTAATTTCCCCAAAGTAGAAGGTCTGTGGACCTGACATAACTAAGGTTCTGTTTAACAAATGATAAGATATCAATTTCCACAAGGCATGTGGTCTGAGGACCATGGATGTCTAAGTTTCTGTTTGATACTTAGAAATTGTAAGTGATAAACCCAAGTACATATCGATAATTTGAACAATGAACGATAAATGTACTTTTTATTAATAATAATACACCTTCGTAGATTGTTTACATTCCAAGGGCGTTATACAATTTTTTCATCTAGATTAGCTAATCGATATGATCCTATGCCCGCTACCGAGATGATCTGATAAGGTCTTTCCCAATTTGGTGCTAGCTTTCCCCATGCTGGGTTTTTGGCGGTACCCACGACTTTCCTCAACACCAAATCCTCAGGCGCCAGTGGTCTTAGCTTCACATGAGCATCATATCCTCATTTAAACTTCTGCTGATAGTAAGCCATTTGGACCATAGCGGCCTCTCGTCGCTCCTCAACCAGATCCAGGCTTCTTTCAAGGAGGCCATCGTTATTTTTCGGGCTAAAAGAACTCGTCCTTAACGTGGAAAAACTAGATTCTAAAGGTATCACCGCCTCGGCCCCATAAGTCATGGAGAAGGGTGTTTCTCTAGTGGATCTCTGTGGCGTAGTCCGATACGTCCATAAAACGTGTGGTAACTCCTCTACCCATCTACCATTTGCGTCATCTAGCCTCTTCTTAAGTCCATTGACTATGACCTTGTTAACGGTCTTGGCCTGCCCATTTCCTTGAGGATAAGCTGGGGTGGAGTATCTGTTTGTGATGCTCATGTCACTACAATATTTCCTAAAAGCTCTACTATCAAATTGGACGCCATTATCAGAAATAAGTGTGTGAGGTACCCTAAATCTAGTGATAATATTCTTCCAGATAAACTTCTTGGAGTTGATATCCCTAATATTTGATAAAGGCTCAGCTTCGACCCATATGGTGAAGTAATCAGTTCCGACGAGGATCCATCTTTTGTTTCCCACAGCCCTCGGAAAAGGCTCAACTATATCCAGCCTCCATTGAGCGAATGGCCAAGGACTGGACAAAGGATTAAGGACTCCCTCAGGCTGATGAATGTTGGAAGTGAACCTTTGGCATTGGTCACACTTTCTTGCGTAGTCTTGAGCTTCCCTCTGCATATTGGGCCACCAATATCCCTGAGTCAGAGCCCTATGGGCTAAGGACCTTCCCCCAGTATGGCTTCCGCAAATTCCCTCATGCAATTCTTCCAAAAGTGCCTCCGTTGCCTCAGGATGTACACATGGCAAGTATGGTTCGAAAAATGAGTGTTTATACAATTTCTGATCCTCGGACAACTAGAAACGAGGCGCCTTTCGAAGAATCTTATCTACTTCAGACTTGTCCTCGGGAAGAATATCGCTTTTCAGAAAAGAGACCACAGGGTCGATCCAGCTAGGTCCAGGCATTGTCAGATGGATGCGGACGGCACTTGCAGTGGTGAGAGTCGGTTTTAGCAAGTCTTCAACGAGGATAGTCCTAGGCAAACATTGAGCCAAGGATGTGGCCAAAGTGGCCAACGAGTCCGCATGTGTGTTTCCACTTCTAGAAACGTGAGAAAGGATGAAAGAATCAAACTCGGATTGTAAACACTTGACCTGGGTCAGGTACTCTTGCATTCTTAGATCCTTAGCCTCCATGGTCCCCATCACTTGGCCCGCAACTAACTGAGAGTCCGAGAACATATGAACTTCCTTTCCCCCTATTCTTCGTACCATACTCATACCAACCAAGACCGCTTCATACTCGGCCTTGTTGTTAGTAGCCGAGAATGCCAATCTCAATGATTTTTCAAAGACAATTCTCTCAGGGGATATCAAAACAAGTCCAACACCAGACCCCCTCTGGTTGGCTACCCCATCAACATACACTTTCCAAATCGGTGGTCCTTTGCTCGTGATTATGCCAACTGATTTTTCATCCATGTGTAATTCCTTCGCAGTTTCTTCTAACGATGGTTCGGCGAACTCTGCCACCAAATCCGGGAGAACTTGGCCCTTCACCGAGGTGCGTGGCATGTATTTGATATCAAAAGCTCCCAAAATAGTTCCCCACTTGGCTACCTTCCTCGAATAGTTAGCACTTCGTAACACTGACTTGAAAGGCAGTCGAGTCAAAACCACCACGGTGTGTGACTGGAAATAGTAAGGAAGTTTCCTTGTGGCATGGACTACAGCCAGGATCGCCTTCTCTAAAGGCAAATAATGCACCTCAGCTTCATTTAAGGATTTGCTGACATAATATACCGGTCTTTGTACCATTCCATCGTCCCTTATAAGAACCAGGCTGACTGTATGGATGGCCACAGCTAGGTACGCAAACAGGTTTTCATCGATCTCTGAATGAGACATAATGGGCGGCCGGGAAAGATATTCCTTAAGCTGCTAGAAAGCTAAAGCACACTCCTCGGACCATTGGAATCCTTTCCATTTAGGGATGGCAATTTAGATCCGACCCGCGGATACCCGACCTAGCCCGACCCTAATGGGCCAGGTTTTACTCGGTCTGATAAAGAATAGGGTCGGATATGGGTTTTAAAAAAAAACCCAAAGCAGGTCCGGGTTGGGTCTGGGTTTTATAAAAAAAACCTGCACCCGACCCGAAACCCGACCTGGATAAATACCCGGTATGTTAAATTACTAAAATACCCCCTTATATATATTATCTGATTTTGTAACCCTAACTAAGTCTCTACTATCTACTTACTACACACAGCCGCCTCTCTCACTACACACTTAGCCCTCTCACCTCGCCTCAGCCCTCTCGCCTCAGCCCCTCACGAGTCACACCTCAGCCGATCAGCCCCTTATAGGCCACACCACGCGTCATCACTCCCCCTCACAGCCCTCTCGCCTCAAACTCTTTGGGTGACATGTATGGCTTGCTTTTGCTTCTGCTTTGCTCTTTTTATTTTTATTATTTATTTTCTGGGTTTTGTTTTTTTAAGTCAAAACATGTTTTGTTTTTATCATTTTTTTATTTACTGGGTAGTGTTAAAAATTAGTTTTTTTTTTTAGTACTTTTTTTTTGTTTGATAAATAGCAAAGTTTATTGATTAAAAAAGAGAACCCATGTCTAGTACACAGAATATATACAATTGGAATAGTACAATCAATAGTTTTTGTTTAAAATGGTGGGATATATGTTATAATGGATGGAGTATAAAATTCAACTCAGAAAACAAAGCTAAAAAATTATACAAAAAAATCTAATGAAAATTGATATTATAGTGCTTAATATTTGCTGGAGTGAATACTTTTGGGTTTGGAATTTCCATGTTAGGTTTTGGTAATTTTGAATTTTGTGGTTAAACAGTTTGTTGAATTCGAAATATGGGGTATGTGGGTTTTGGGTAATTCTTGTTGAATGGACAAAACTGGGGAGAAGTGATGGATAGAATTTGAGTATGAGTTTCGAAAAATGAGAAAGTTTGCTTCAACTAAACAAAAATGGTTGTTTCTGGTTTGGATGTGTGTAATAGCAATAATTGGGGATTACTGGCCTTTGGGGTATGTTTAATTAAGGCCAAGAAGGAAAATTACAAATGTGATCATGTCACATGATATTGTGTTTGTTGTGAATGCAGAGCCTAAAACGGAGATGGAAAACACAAAAAAATCTAGTTCTTTCTCGCTGAGTAGCTCTCCCTTGAGAAACAAATCTAGTTCTTCCTCGCCAAGCGGCTCTCCCTTGAGAACCGAACGTTTTCCCTTGCTAGCTATGCGGCCTCCTTCACCATTTTCACGTTCACCCTCGCCATTGTCGCCTGGCAGCTCACCCTCAGGATCACCATCACCTTTATGCCCATTAAACAACGAGTACGTGTTTGGAATTTGTAGTTAATCATGTTTAGTTATGTTTGGGTTGATAGAATTTGTGAATCTGTGTATTTATGAATTTGTGCGTATTAATCAATGAGTATGTGTAATAATAAATTTAAGTATATTTGTTGTGATTCTAACTCCTAAACTTTTGAACCAATTAGGAGTCCAAAATCCCCAACGGTGGATTTAGGAGAAGACTTAGAGGCAGAGGAACAAGAAGGGGCAGAGGGAGAGGGAGAGGGAGAGTGAGAGCAAGAGCCTACAAATGAGGACTTGGAGTTGAATACAAGTAGAAAAAGAAAGACTACCTCAGATGTTTGGGATCATTTTACAAGGAAGAAAGTTGATGGAAAAATTAAAGCCCAATGCCATCATTGTAGCAAACTTTACTTGGGTGATTCTAGCCAAGGTACAACCCATTTACGTCATCATTTAGCAAGATGTCCACGGTTGAAGTTTAAAGATATAAGGGATATGCGACAACAAGTGTTAATTAAACAACAAAATAAGGTGGATGGAACTATGCGTTTAAATGCTTACCAATTTGATCAAGGCAAAGTGAGGAATAATCTTGCTCGTATGGTCATCCTACATGAATACCCCCTTTCAATAGTTGACCACATTGGGTTTAGAGAATTTATGGTTTCTCTTCAACCTTTGTTTAAACTTGTCACAAGAAATACTTTGAAAAGTGACATTCTCAAAATCTATGATAATGAGAGGGAGAAAGCTTTGAAGATGACGGACAAGAATGGAAGTAGGATGGTAATTACAACTGATATGTGGACTTCAAGTAACAAAAAGAGAGGGTTTAAGGTCATTACCGCTTATTTTATTGATCATACTTGGACGTTGCAAAGCCAGGTTTTAAGGTAGTTTTTTTATCTATAAATTGAATGTTAAAGACTTTACATTTAGAATGTTTATTGAGTTATGTTATAATTATTCCTATTATTTTTTTAGGTTTGTTTATGTTCCTTCTCCACACACAAAAGATGTCATTGCTGATGTCCTTGTTGATTGTTTTTTAGAGTGGAATATTGATAGGAAGTTGTCCACAATAACCGTTGATAATTGTAGTACTAATGATGCTATGATAAGACTTCTCTTGAATAAGCTTGATACTAGTTCTCTTATGTTGGGTGGGTCTATGTTGCATATGAGGTGTGCTGCACATATTTTGAATTTAATTGTTCAAGATAGGTTGTCTCTTATTGGTGATGGTATTGAAAGGATTCATGATAGTGTGATTTATTGGACTGGATCACCAAAAAGGAGGCAAAAATTTGAAGAAAATGCACGTCAATTGCATGTTCGATGCACCAAAGAGTTAGTCTTAGATTGTAAAACTCATTGGAATTCAACTTACTTAATGCTTTCTACTGCATTGATTTATAAAGATGTTTTTCTGTGTTTGGCTAAACGTGAAACATCTTATTCTTCTTTGCCATATGATCATGATTGGGAGTTAGCCAAAGATATTTGTGGGAAGTTGGAGTTGTTTCATAGTGTGACTGAGTTTTTTTCTGGTCATAAGTACCCCACAACTAATATGTATTTTACTTTGGTGTGTGAGTTGAAAATTGCATTGAATGAATGGAGTTTGTCTTCAAATGAGATGATAGCTACAATGGCAGAAAGCATGCTTGCTAAATTTAATTCTTATTGGGCTAATGTTAGTGTTGTTATGACTGTTGCTGCTATCCTAGATCCAAGATATAAGATGAAGTTATTGGAGTTTATTATCCTAACATTTATGGTGATAATTCTAATTCGGAGATTGAAAAAATAAAGAATCTTTGTTATGATTTGCTTGATGAGTATGGAGATCTAGATGAGTTCCTTGTAAATAATGAATGAAGTTCTCATATTCTTGCAAGTAGTGCTTCAAGCCCTGCGGCTCAAATGAAGTTTAGGTTGAGTGGGTCAATGTCATGTTATGATTTGTTTGTGAACAATAGTTCAAAGAAACATGGGAGTGCTAGAATGGAATTTGATTATTTTATTGATGAGGGAGTGTTGAAGAGAAGTGAAGATTTTGATATTTTGGGATGGTGGAAAAGTAATGGTCTCAAGTATCCTACTTTACAAAGGATTGCAAGAGATATTTTAGCCATTCCTGTCACAACTGTTGCTTCAGAATCTGCCTTTAGCACTAGTGGGAGGCTTTTAAGTCCACACCGTAGTAGGCTACATCCCAAGACTATAGAGGCAATGAGATGGAGTGAAATCAACGGTTAGTAATTGTCTAATTTCTATTTATAAAATCAAAATTGTATTTTTATATTTGCTTGTTACAAATTGATGAAGTTTATTCCATTTTTTAATTCATTGTTGTTGTAGGTTCTTCAACTATGTCTGCTGATTGTGATCTTCAAACAATTCTTGATGATGGGGAGCCTAATGAAGAGGATGGGAGTTGTGTCACAGTTGTGGACGATTAAACATTTTGTAATAATTTAGTAGCCCTTTAATTTCTTAGACTTGTTAGATTAATTTGTTGGTTTGTAATTATTCTAAACCTTTTGTAATTTCTTAGTCTTTTTAATTTGTTGATTTGTGGAGGATAAAACATTTTTTAATTTCTTAGACTTGTGAGATTTATTTTGTAGTTTTTAAAGTAATTTATTGATTTAAAATCTTAGTTGTGATTTATTGATTTGGCTGCCATATAATGTGGCCTAAATGCCATATAACAGGGCAAATTTTGGTTGCCATATAAGATGATTTTGGCTGCCATATAACAGGGCAAGTTTTGGCATTTGGGCCACGTTAAATGGGCTTGAATTTAGGGCAAAAAATTTAATGGGCTTCAAAAAATTTTTTTTTTTTGGTTGGGCCAAATTTGGGCCCAATAAGTTAAACGAGGCCCGTGAGGCCTGGCGGGGCGGGGCGGGTCTGGGCCCCAAGAAAAAAACCCGATTAATATTCAGATTGGGTCTAGGTTTTGGGTCTTGGCCTGCGGGTCGGGCCTGGTATGCAAAAACCCTTTATTTAACAATTGGAAAAAAGGTCTACATCGGTCAGCTGACCAAGAGATAAATCTGCTGAGAGCATCAGTCATCCCGGTCAATTTCTGAACTACCTTTGGATTTCGAGGTGGTTGCAAGCCTTGAATGGCTCTGACCTGTGCCGGATTCACCTCTATTCCTCTATGAGTCACCATGTAACCTAAGAACTTTTTGGAACTCACCCCAAAAGAACACTTTGAGGCGTTGAGGCGCAGCTTGTACTTCCTAAGTATTTGAAAGGTATCATCGAGATCTTTTACGTGCATAGGTATTGCCTTACTCTTCACTATCATATCATCCACATATACCTCAATGGTCTTTCCCAGTTGTGATTCAAACATTCTGGTCATCATCCTTTGGTAAGTAGCCCCAGCATTTTTCAACCCAAACGGCATTACTTTATAATGGTAATTCCCTGTTGGAGTTATGAAAGCAGTCTTCTCCTGGTCACCCAACGCCAACGGTATTTGGTGATAACCCTGGAAAGCATCTAAAAAGCTCATCCGAGGATGCCCGACCGTAGCATCCACAAGCTGATTGATGCGTGGCATCGGGAACGAGTCCTTTGGGCAGGCTTTGTTTAGGTCTGTGAAGTCCACACATACTCTCCACTTTCCGTTCTTCTTTTTAACCACGACTGTATGCTCTAACCATTCCGGGTAGAAGACTTCTTTAATAGCACCAGCCCTTTTGAGCTTAAGCACCTCTTGTTTGACAGCCTCAGAATGTTCTTTGGAGGAACGCTGAGGTGGTTGCCTCCTAGGAACAACGGCAGGGTTGACGTTCAAATGGTGGCAAATGAAACTTGGGTCCACCCCCGGAGCCTCATAGGGATTCCAAGCAAAGACATCGTTATTATTCTTCAAAAACTTCACCAATTCCACCTTCTTTTGGTGTGGTAACCGTATCCCGACCTGAAAGAACCTTTCGGGGTCATCGGCTATGAGAAACCTCTCCAAATCTTCACACATGGCCTCCTCTGCTGTCACCACATCGGGCACATCCAGAGTTGTTAATTGCTATAAGTCCTTCCCAGCCGAAGCCGAGGACTTTGATTTGGCTTGATGCAGTACTGCAACTGATATGCATTGCCTGGCCACTGATTGGCTGCCAAGAATTTCTTCGATGAATCCCCCCAAAGGGAATTTTACTATAACATGCAAAGTCGAGGAGACAGCACCCAAAGCGTGCAGCCAAGGCCTGGCAAGGATGGCCATGTATGGTAAATATGCATCAACCATAATAAAATCTACCTCGACCGTTTCCGAGCCAGACTGTACAAGCAATCGAATTTGTCCCTTTGGTACAACAATCTTCCTTTCAAAACTTATTAATGGCAAGTCATAAGGAGTGAGATCCTCCAGTTTCAACTTAAGCCCCTTGAATAAGTCAAGGTACATAATATCCGCACCGCTGCCTTGATCGATCATCACCCTTTTGACGTCATAATTCCCTATCCTCACCGTGACCACTAGGGCGTCATCATGGGGTTGAATAGTCCCAACCTTATCCTCATTAGTGAATCCCAAGATAGGCACACTCCCTCTGATCCTGTTCGACCTCGAGCCTGACTCTTCGGCCTGGGAGTGTGACACTGTCATCACCCTAGTAGGACAGGAGCCGGTCCTGCCAAGTGCAGCAAAGATGACGTTAATCGTCCCCAAGGGCGGCCGAGATGAGCTGTTCTTCTGATTGTTTGAACCTGACTGACTGCCTTGCCCGTTTGGTTGATACAGGTGCTGCTTCAATTTTCCCTCGCTGACAAGCTGCTCCAGATGGTTCCAGAGGGTCCTGCAATTCTCAGTGGTATGACCCACATCCTGATGATATTGACAAAAGAGGTTCTGGTTTCGCTTCATGGGGTCCCCGGCCATTTTACTAGGCCACTTGAAGTAGGGCTCCTTACGGACCTTTTCTAGCAGTTGGTGCACTGGTTCTCGGAATACAGTGTTAACTACTTGAGGAGTGGCTGAGCTAGACTGCCTAGGGTAATCTCTCCTCGGCTTACTGTTGTGGTACCTATCCGACCTGAAATCCCTTCTCTCCTGCGGGATAACCTTCGCCTTACCCTTTCCCTGGTGTTGATCTTCCTCAACCCTTTTATACTCGTCAATGCGGTCCATGAGGCGACGTACACTCTGTACGGGCTTTTTGGTCAAGGATTTCCTTAAATCATGATCAATAGGAAGGTCCACTTTGAAAGAATTAATCGCCATTTCGTCAAAATCTCCATCTATTTATTGAACATCTCCTAATACCTGTCAGAGTATGCTTTCAATGTCTCACCCTCCCTCATGGCCATAAATAATAGCGAGTTCCATGGTCGAGGAACTCTGCTACATGTAATGAGCCGAGACGCGAATGCCCTGGTAAGTTCCATGAACGAATCGACAGACCCCAACTTTAGTCCGTTAAACCATCTTATGGCAACAGGTCCCAGGCTAGAAGGAAAAACTTTACACATCAAGGTTTCGTTCTGAGAATGCACCGCCATCCTCTGATTAAAGTGGCTCACATGTTCCACCGGGTCTATCCTACCATTGTAAATGGTGAAGATGGGCTGGGTGAACCATCTAGGGAGCCTTCCCTTCTCAATCCTACGTAAGAAGGGCGATTTAGAGAGTTGGTGTAATGCTCGGCTCATAGCATCGTTCCCTAAGCCCCTGGAGGGAAGCTTCCTATGTTTACGACCTGGTAGGTCATCCCCTTCGAAAGAGAAGGTTTTGTTAGGGGGAGTCTTGGACCTTGAACTGTAACTGCTCCCCCGGGATTCCCTGAAGAAGGATTGGATGGGGGTGAAGCCCGCCTTCGTCTGACACGGCGTAGCTTTTTCTTGAGGTGATCAATCTCCCTCTGCATGGCCTTGGCATCATCCTCATGGGTGGCACTGCCTCCACCACGCGTATGACTTGCGCCAAGATAACGGTATGAACACTTCTCTCTCGATCCCTCCAGCCCTCAAGACGCTCAAAAAGATCTTCGGGCTGGGATCCCTGAGACTCTGCATGATGCGGACCTAAGCCTGCCATGATGTTCCAATTCCTTCAACGCTAGATTTCCCACAGACGGTGCCAATTGTAAGTGCACAATTGTACCCAGACCCAAAAACTAGTGTTGAGCTCAGGCCCAATGAGCCTTATACAATGAAATTTGTAGAGTATGGATTTGAAACTTAGGTTCAGGATGTTGGAAGTTTGATCAACAGGCTAGAGTGCCACAATCTATGCAAATGGTAAACAAGTATGACAAAGAAGCCTCCTCAGATGTAAGCCGAGGACGAATTGTATATTCCTTCTCTTTCTCTGCCAAAGATTACAATTCGTAGTTCATTTTCTAGCTAAGAAGTCGGTCCCCTTCTCTTTCCTTTCTTGTCTCCTTATATACTTCTTCTTCTTCACTGATTCATCCACGTGTCATACTAATCTTCCCCTTAGATACTTGTCTCATCCACCACCTTCTTGAAGTTTTCAAATAATAGCAGGAAGGTTGAATTCTACTGTTCAGATGTCATTTCCCCATTAATGCGGCCAGGGAGGTAGATGCAGGGCCTTTAATATGGTGGTAGCAGCTTTTTCTTCAGATATTTCTCACACGTTCTTGCTTCTAAAGGGTGCTTGGATCACACTTTTACCCACCAGTTCTTCCAGAATGCTACTTCCAGTCGGTTTAGCAAGTCCCATGGTCATTGCTGGGCATGTCCGAGGAGACATTCCTCTTCGGACAAATCCTCAGACCTCTACAGTGCGGACTGACTTGTGGGCCTAGAGGCCCTGATCAAAACAAACTAGTACCAGCCAATGAGGCCCAAAACCCAAATGTTCATTCAAGAGTTTTTATCCCCCACAACTTCCACTAAAATATTGCCTAAAAAATAGAGTCACTCTCCTATTGATTTTCAAATTTATTTATTCATTTATAAATTAGATTATCAAAATAAAAATTATATATATAATAAAAAACATAGATTTTTTTTTTGCTACTACCACTAAAAAAAAAGAAAGCCTCATTGCACGTGCGAAACGCATGTGATGAGGCTAGTGTGAAATAAACTAGATACAATAGAATGCACTTTGACATGAAATTCATAGAATTACATGTATTTTTTAATGAACACAATTACATGTATTGAATACACCATGTACCATCATTTTATAATTGTGCAACACACAAAATTGTGTTTTTCTTTCTCAACTACGTCATTGTACCCCCCCCCCCCTCCCACCAAAAAAAAAAAAAAAAACGTCATTATTGTTTTGAAGAGCATGTGAGTTGTAATTGTGTGATTGTTGACTAAATTAGATAGGGTCGGTTAATGTGTATCTTTAGGATATACATTAAACCATTCATTTTTTGTAACATTTTATGAAAAATTAAAAAAAAATTGTTTTAATTCTTAATAATTTTCTTTTTCAAAAATAGTATACTATTATGTGCTCTGAGGAGTCACATTAATAAAATCTAATAAATTAATCAAGAGTGATGGACATTCAACTATTTAATATGTCATCCCACAAATATTGGGACCTTCCCGTTCTCCTACTGGATTGAGATCCCGTGCAATACCTAGGGTATTGCACGGTGTGCAATTGCACTAATCCCAGCCATTTATTTAATTTAACGACTCCTTATTTTGACACCTCACCAGGACACGCTGGCAATCCGTGCGCTCACTCAAGATTTCATTTCAGCTTAATTTCACTAAAAATTTCTCTCCTCTCTCTCACTTTAGCCTAGCTCTCTCCGTCACTCTCCCTAACGCTCCACTCTCTCAACCCCAACTGGGCCTCCACCACTCTCTCAACATTCACGGCCTCTCCCTCAACCCCGTCGTCACCGTTTCCCGCATACCCAACTCAGACAGATAACCAAAAACTAAGAGAAAACGGCACCATCTGAGATCCTGATCCCCAAACACTCGTGCCCTTTTTGACCCAGATCAGAGAGAGAGTAATGGTTGGGGTTTGGAGAGAATCGGGTGTTTAAGTGAGAAATTGATGATTTTTAGACTTAGATCAGAGAAAGTAAGGGTTAGGGTTTGGAGAGAATCGGATTAGGGTTTGATGCTTTTTCAGATTTGATCTATGGAGGATATGAGATTGAGAGAGAAAGAAAGAGAGTTTGGTCGAAGGAGAGAAGAAGCCACCATCGGAGGCGGTGGTTGTGATGAAAATTATACTTGCCGATTTGGGCTTGTTTCAGAGAGAGACCACCACTAGGTAGGGTTTTTTTTTTTTTTTTTTTTTATCTCAATTTTTTTTAATAAACTCTGTTTTCTTTTATCTCAATTTTTTTAATTCTGTTTTTTTGGTTTTTAGCTTAGGAATTGAAATCAAGTCTTATATTGCTTTGCATTTTTGTCAATTGTTTAAAAATGCTTGATACAAAAATAGTGATTGTGGAATTAAAAATGCTTTCTGTGGCATTAAAAATCTACCAACGTGACACAAAAACAGTATACTAGAACTGTACATCTTCCAAAAATAGTGATTGTGGCTGCTCAACTTAAGGACTCTGGAGGAATTTAGTGTAGATTTTACATTGCTTTATTATGATTGATGAAAACTGCCATGGATATTGAAAATATTCAAAGGTCAAACTCTTTTTCTCATTGGGGCTGAATTTAATTCTGTTTTCTCTTTTTTGGGTTTTAAGCTTAGGAATTGAAATCAAGTCTTAATCCTGTTATTGTTGTTATTGTGGTTGTTGTTGATGTTGTTGGAACACCTGGAAGAATATTAGATTGAAGAATGTAAGGCATTTTATTCCTGATGAGTGTGATAAGATGCTAGAATCACTGGGTATGGTCTTCTTATTCTTCTGCCTTTTATCCCCTTGTTTATGTGAATTAGTTCTGAAATCTGATACTTTGCAATTCTCTTGTTCTCTTTACAGTGTATTGCATTGTTTGTGATAATAATTTTCTTATAATAAATTAATTGAAGGAATTTTTCTTAGTTGAACTTCTGTTGTTGTCAGTTGCGACAACTAGAAATCACCCCATAGGCAAGCAGAATCTCCATTAGAAATGGACTAGTTAAAGCATTTATTAAGAACTATACCTCCATCTTTGCACGTTGTCCAAATACGAGATATGCAGCCTGTTAGGATTAGTGCCCTTAAATCCTATTGTATGATGCTATGTATGATATTATGTATGACATTATGTATGACATGATGTATGACTTTATATTGTGATTGATAAAGTTATTTTATTATTATCTAAAATAATGGTAACGTGAATATGGGACATTATCATATAGTCCATGAGATGCATTATATGTGATTTATGTGAAAAGTTACAGAAGATGTAAATTACAAGTTCTTTGTAAACTCAGAATTTATAGTTCGTAGTCGGTGATGAAATTGGGCATTTCATCTGCGAAGACTATAACGTATCAACTAAGATGATTTGTCTTGATCATGGAAGTGGATACTTCTAGTTGATATGTTGATATGTTTTAAGAGTTGAGACATATTGAACAGGACCGCTGTGAGGTTTATTATTCTCCTAATGACTGTCAAATGAATAATAAATCTCACAACTTCTATTTGCATGAACTCTTAATCCTGAGAGAATAATGAACCTGATCATGAGGTGTGGGTTGCTTTGATATATTAGGAGTGAGATCTAAAGTGACGGTCAAAACCTCAGTATGTTGGGCAGCCACATTTAGTGTTGATGGAACATATATTCTCAAGATGGAATTCATAGTCTCTTGATGGAGATATAAAATATTTCCTTGAGATAAGTTTAATGGTTTCAGTTATTCAGAGAGTTAGGCCTAACCACTTTAGTAAGAAATTACTAAAGTATATATTTATGAAATTGGATTTCATAAATATATGATGAATAACTTTAAAGAATTAAACCGGGTACTCAAGGATAAGATGTAGTAATTTACAAAGTGGCAGTCTACGTTAATGACTTTGTATTACTACGAATATTTTATGAAGGGGTTACGTGTATAATAAAGTCTTGGGATATAATTTATTAATAAGGCCTAGAGTGCAATTATATTTATATAGTGGTATTAAATATAATTAATGGTAACTTTGGACTTGTCAAGAGTTGACGGAAAAGCCCAAGGCCCATTGGAGCTAGTGTCTTATTGGTCCCTTTTGGTCCCACTCCAAGCCACACACTAAAGCCCAATTGGAAAGGCTCAATAGGCCAGCCCAATTAGATAATCAGTTAGTTATAAAGGGAGAAACATACAGAATTTTTAAAAGAAAAAATTAGAAAAGAAAAAAAAAACGGTGTGTGAGAGAGTGTGAGACACACTTTCATTTTCCCTTGAAAACTGATTGAGAAACCACACATCTTGGGCGTAAAGTGGAATTGGAGTGAAGATTAAGAGTGTTCCCAAGTGCTTCTAATCTTTGTTTTGAATTTCTCCACACTAAGGTACGCCATCTTGTTCTTAAATTCTGAAATTTACATTGTGCACGTTATCAATCATGAATTAAATAGATCCTTGTTCGTCGCTTCCGCTGTGGGTTTTGCATGAGATGCAAAACCAGATTTTTTCCTTCACAGCCAACACAGTTTGGCAAGAATGTCAGGGTTCCTTTTCTTTCATTTGAAAAATACCAAGATCTCCAAGGTCCATGAGGCTTTGATGTGTACTATGTTGATCCTGTTGTAACCAATCCATGTTCAATGTATAACATTTACTATTAGTGGAAATTCTCCTGTGTTGTTATTCTTCTATTCTAAATATCTAACAATTATTTAGTAACAAATTGGCAACAGAGGTTTTATTCCTTCAATTAGCCTATTGAAGTCAAGTTTTCTTCTGCACCTTTGGAGTTGATGGTTTCTTCTTGTCTAGAACCTTCATCACTTTCCCAAATGATGTCCCTGAATCTTAAATTATGCTTAATTGTTTGTTGGTTATTCTTGTTGAATGTATTGCAATCAGATTATGCACTATCCTGATGCATTTATTTAGTTGTGTATGTTATCCTTTTGAAGGGTTAATTATGTTGATTTTTTAAGTCAGGTTGAGCTTGAGTGTAATCATCAAGTTTGCCATATTTAACATGTTTTTTTACCTTGACAATGCAGACTTGGACTTTTATGCTTCATCACATATGCTTGCTCGATTCTAGAAGTTCCTTGAAGAGAACTTGTTTAGGGAAGGATAACTGATTTCTTTTACATGCTCTTACTCGAGGCCATTGTTTTAACTGGAATTGTTCTTGGGGGAACGATACATTGTTGGAGCCACAATGTTAAGTTGTATTGTAGAGTAAATTCCGAAACATACACTTGTATTGAAGTCTTTATTTCAATGGAACCCTTGTGGTTTTGTAATCAAAGTGTATTTTTCAATAGAATTTGTACATTTTTAGATTAAATGGTTTTTTTTTTTTTTTTAATGTGTTCAGTTTTAAGATTGCAAGATTGCATTTGTCACTAAAATGGTTTGTTTTCTACCAATTTTGATGAGGGAAAAAAAATTACAAATTAAAGATGATAAAGTCTCTTACCATCATTTTTTATGCAATCAAAACTACCATAGTTGGCTTGCTAACATTTCAAAAGATAGACCACAAGCATCATTATAGATATTAAAATATTTAGAAAAGGATAATTAGAGCATTCACAGCAGTGGAGCTAAATAGCTATATTGCTATTTTAGCTCCACTCAAACCACTAAAAGCCATACACAGCAGTGGAGGCAAAGCTAAATTTTTTTAGCTTTGCGCTACAGTGCTCATGTATCACTACATGAGCACTGTAGCTGAAAGTTATAAAAAAAAATACTATTTTATTCTGCTTTTGATTAAAAAACAATTCCTCACTCCTTTGCCTTTTTCATTTCACACGCTGAACTCTTTTTTCTTCATACTCTCCTCCGGAACTCTCTCCTTCAGTTTCTCTTCACAGTCCCTCTCTGAGCTCACCGCCACCGCCGCCGAAGGAACAAAGCCACCGACGCCGTCTTCTCGCTTCAGTCACTCCGCCGCCGACGCCGTCTTCTCGCTGTAGTCACTCCGCCGCCGACGCCGTCTTCTCTCTTCCCTCTCTGAGCCCCACGCCGACGCCGTCTCAACTCTCTCAAGCTCACTGCCGATCAACCTCAGCCCACGCCGTCCAAGCTCTCAACTCTCTCAAGCTCGCCGCCGCCGGCCCTTGCCGTCTTCAACGTCACCGTTCCACCTGGTAAGACCCACCGATCAAAGGAGACCCACGCCGATCAACCCTCTCGGCCTCAGACCCACGCCGTCCAAGCACTCAAGCTCACCGCCGATCAGCCCTCTCAGCTCACCGCCGATCAGCTCTCTCAACTCACCGCCGATCAGCCCTCTGTTTCACTTCAGGTCAGTTGAACATTTGTGAATTGACAGAACGTATTTGTATTGGACAGAATGAGTTGGGAATTTTCTGTGTGCAGGGTAATTTTCTGTGTATGGAATTTTCTGTGTGTACAGAATGTGTTGGACTGAATGTATTTGTGATGAAATGTATTGGGAATTTTCTGTGTGCAGGGTAATTTTCTGTGTATATGGAATTTTCTTTGTTTAGGTATAAACATTTTTGTTCAAGTACACAAATTTTACATTGATTTCATTTGCACATCTCCTTTTTGATTTTGAGATGGAACTTCATCGAGCCTACAAAAACATAGGAATGTGTAAAATGGCTGAAAATTTTCGTGCCACAGATTTTAAAAAAAAAAAAAAAGTTGTGCAAGCATTTTCCGAGCACAAAACGGCACAAATGTTCCAAATCCCATCCAAATTTGAGGTGACTGAGACTCCATAAATGTACCATAAAAATCAACCCCTTCATAATTTCTAGGCATCTATAACATCAAAGCCATGGTCGCATTAAATTCAATGAGCCTTTTATTTTTTTATTTCATAACTATATTATCTGGAAGAAAGAGTACCAATCACAATCTCAACACCCTCTTCTTAGCCACAACAGTCTTAGATCAGGGTGGATGTGGGGCTGTGTGGGGAATAACCCAAAGAACACAACATCGCCAGAAGAACTTCACATGGCTCACTTGAACTCAACCTTAAATCCCAAGGTCCTAACGTATTGCCTCAACTGCACGAATCAAAATGTGCCACTCCATATAAGGCTAATTTATTTTTATCATAGATTACCATGATTAAAACAAAATAATTTAATCTAAAAATGTTCAAATTCTATTAAAATATACACTTTGATTACAAAACCACAACAACAAGGGTTCTATTGAAATATAGACTTCAATACAAGTGTATGTTTCAAGATTCTAGCACCAAAATACAGAATTCTAGCAAAAATTGTTGGGAAAAGGCATATGTTTCAAGATTCTAGCAAAAAAAGGTAGGGAAAAAGTGTATTTTTCAAGATCTAATGCTGTGATGAGCTAAAGCGGCGCAACTGTGGCAGCCCTTCCATTGCCGTCACTACCAATTCAGAAAAAGAGAGTTGACTGCTCAATTGGATCCCAAAAAAACCTTGTTCCAAAAAACTCATGAAGGCACTCTTTAGCCTCTCTAAAATTTCATTGTAAAGTGGAGTGCCACAAAATCGGTACTACTTATTTGGTATTGGCTTGACACATCTGCAAAAAAATTGTGAAAGAAAACAAGATTAAACAAAACAAAGTTATTAAGCAAGGAATAAAGAATTTTTATGATACTTGTCAACAAAGATACCAAGGGGGGAAAAAAGTCTTTTAAACAAAAAGGCAGAATAATATAGACGATAATTTAAAATTTTAGAAGCAAGATATCTTTAACAAAAATAAATTCAACCAGATAAAGAACTAGAGTAACAAGGACTGGAAACAAAAAAAGGAATAATATTACTTAACACTGAGTATAGACCCTTAAAATAAAGTTTCAAGTTATTGTGTGTTCTCACAATGCATTATTTTCTATTGAATATCACTAGCAAATTTATTCAATGTTTTGCTCCAGTTCAAGATGCCAATGTTTCCCCAAGAAGAACTTATAAAACTCAAAATTTAATGTGAATGTACAAAAGATTCAAAAGCTAAATTGCTTTTGTCAAAATTTGTAAATCATTTGCTCAGTATGCCCAAGTTCTTTGAGTAAGCCAACCAACTATAACAAAGATAATAAGAAGAGAACCCAAGTTAACAAACTATTAGCTTATGTTGGACACCAATAAAACAGCAGAACTTATAGTTATGTACCCATAACAAGAAATATGGGAGGGCTACAGAATTTATAGCCAGGTACAAAAATAATATCATTGTTTAGTCAATTTTTCTTTTATCCCACAATACAGAACAAATTTAGCAACAAAAGATCTCACAAGAAAAATAATCAATGTAACCAATGTTGACAAAGTGGCATTAAAATTAGTACCATCCATTTTTAACCAGATTTCAGAAAAAATATAATTGCTGTCAAACATAGATATATAATATTTATACACAACTAAATTTCAGAGAAGAATAATGGTTGGTGATAGCCATTGACAGCCAAGGTAGCTAGAATAAAAGGTCTGTGTGCTCCATGATCCATCACATCCTTTCAACCCCAACCTTCTTCACCTCAAATCTTTCAAACCCAATAAGCCCCAAAATCAACACCCAAAGCATATGCAGACAATATAAGACTTGATTTCAATTCCTAAGCTAAAAACCAAAAACATAAAAAATAAGAGAAAATAGAATTAAATTCAGCACCAATAAATCAATCAACAAAATTGTGACACCATTATTTACGTTCCTTCCTTTCCTAGCAACCAAACAGAGTTTATTAAAAAAAAAAAAAAAGAGATAAAAGAAAACCTACCGAGTGGTGGTCTCCCTCTGAAACAAGCCTAAGTCTTTGAACCAAATCGACAAGGCTGGCTCATCACAACCACCACTTCCGATGGTGGCTCCTTCTCTCCTTTGACCAAAATCTCTTTCTCTGTCTCTCAATCTCATTTCCCTCCATAGATCAAACCTTATAAGGCATCAACTTCTCTCTTTCCCCATTTTCTCCAAACCCTAACCCTTAATTTCTCTGATCTGGGTCTGAAAAGCATCAACGCCTCTCTACACCCAATTCTCTCTAAACCCTAACCCTTATGCTCTCTCTGATCTGGAACTAAAAAGGGTGCGAGTGTTAGGGTCAGATGGTGAGTTACTTTTTTTCTTTGTTTTTGTTGATGGGTCTGAGTTAGGTATGCTAGAAGCAGAGATGACGCGTTGAAGGAGAGGCAGAGAGCATGGAGGTTGAGAGAGTGGAGAGTTTTAGGGAGAGTGAAGGAGAGAACCGGTTGAAGTGAGAGAGAGAAGAGAGAGTTTTAGTGAAATTCAAATTTTGGGAAGCTAAAATGAAAACAGAAGTGAGACACGGATTGCCAACCTGGACGGGTGAGGTGTGAAAATAAGGAGTCGTTAGATTAAATGAACGGCTGGGATTTGTGAAATTGCACACCGTGCAATACCCTAGGTATTGCACGGGATCTCAATCCGTCCCGTACCTTTTCTTTTTCTCGAGTGTTTGACAAATAGTACCAGTGATTTGCTTGCTTTGTTTGGGAAAGTGCTCGTCTTTTTTAAGTATAAATAAAATGGTAGCCGACAAGTATCCTTGCTGTTGGCACATCGTGTTTGAATGTTTGCTTTTAACATCTTCCTCTTGTTTGAGTTTAATGACGTTGCACTCTATTCTGCCACATACTTTGCAACAAATTTCAAAGGAAATTTCACATGCCTCGGTGGTGATTGATATGGTATTTTAAGTACCATTTTTTAATTTTTAAATAATATTATATATATTTTTATATACTTTTTTACTCATATGTGTTTTTAAAAAATACAAACAACGTTATTAGAACAACATTACCAAACAGGCCTTTAATTTTCGAGAGAAAGAAGAAATATCACGTTCTAGTTTAAAATTCATCGACAATATCAAACCATACAACTATATAAAATTATGTAAAAATGAAGTAAAATTGAAATAGAACTCTTATTGAACTAAAACATTATAAATATCTGAAACCTATTTAAAAGTATATTTAAATGAAGAAATAAGAGTGAAATAATGTTTGGGTAGCAGTAGGTTTTCAATCTGCAAGAATTTTTTGTAGTTATCTTATCTAGAGATCTCAAATTGGATATTTAAAGACCACAAAAGTTGTCAACGTTTATTTCAGTTCCTACAAATTAAGACATGAACGTTAAAGTCTCTAATGTTTATTTAAACATTAAAATCAGATTTCTTATCCACCTCACTACCCCACTCACAACTCATTATCTATAAGAAATCTCAACTATATGTTTGACTATGTCAAACCTCACATAGCCAATCCATAGCCAAAACATGCAATTCCATTATTCAAACAATTTTATTACTATCTAGCCTCTGAGTATATTCTAAAAAAAAAAAAAAAAAACTAGCCTCTGAGAACGTGCTCACGCACATTCTTAGAGGCTAGTTTTGGATAAAATTTAATAATTTGCATCAATTATAATTTAGAATTACTACATTTTTTAGTTACAAAAATACTTAAGGGCGTGATAAGTATTATGCGTTTGTGGATGAAATAATTTTTTCATCACATCCCTAGGTATTTTTGTGATTGAAAAATGTAGTAATTATAAATTATAATTTATACAAATTATCAAATTTTTATAAAAAAAAATAGAAGAGCTTGTGAATCAATGCACTTTTTTGGTGCATTACTAAAATTAATTTGTACCTTTAAGTCTTTAACCCATGCAATCTTGATACAATTCATTATCAATATTTACTTTGCATAGTTGTGCCGGACAAATTAATATTTCATTGATAAAATTTTGTATTCAATACAATCTCCTTTGCAAAATACTATCACATCTCTTAACGTAACTATTGAAATAATCTCGTCTTATACATAACACTTGGAATATTACTTTAAAAATTCACATGGATGCAAATTCACTTGGATGCAAATGCGTTTTGAATGCAAATTCACTTGGAATATTACTTTAATGACTTAGCTATTGAAATAATCTCCTCTTATACATAACACTTGGAATATCACTTCGCAAATTCACTTGGATGCAATTGAGTTTTGGATGCAAATTTACTTGGAAAAATACTTTAAAAATTAAATTGTTAGTTTTCAAATAAGTTGCTTTTCCTTAATCAATCTATTCCTTAGTGCAGATTTTATTTTAGGAAATGGTTTCATTCCAAATCAAATTGGTAGAATTTTTCTCAAACTCGCTATGTGACAATTGAAAAAATTATCCATGTATAATTTTAGCTATATGACTATTTTAATGAATTGTGTGATTTATTTAAATAATATATATGGAGAGCATTTTCACATATTTTATGTACTTTTTGTGAGTCACATTTTTCTTTGTCTCAACTTTATTTCAAATAGTTTAAGTTTCAATTTTTTGGAAATAAGTCAGTTTTTAAAATTTTTTTGGTCTCACCTATGCAAATAAACTATATATCCGAAATAAGTAATTCTCAAATGGGCACTATAAAATAATTTTTTTAAAATACTATTGTACCTTTCATGATTAACTTCCTAAATCTATCTTAAAAAAAAAAAAAAAAAAAAAAAAAGAGAGAAAAGAAAACTTCCTAACTCTCTACCCGTGAAGACTTATCCTATGCAATTGTGTCTTACCACCCAAATTCAAGTTTTCAACAACTCCATTTGAGGGGGGAAAAAAAGAAGAAGAAGATGCATTTAGTTGGTAATCTAATGGAGCCCCAACAATATTGCCAAATTCATATTGAAAGAAAAAATTTTGGGATCCCTAGCATGTTGCCTTATTTTGAAAATTGAAAAATATACACAGTTACAACTTGTAATTTATACATCCCAATCATTCTTCTTAATCTTCTAGATCAACCTACTGGAAAATTAAAAAAGAAAAACTTATAAATAAAAAGAATTACAATTTTTTTCCTCTTGAAATCCAACAAAGAATATAAGTCAACAGCAATAGATGAAGATATAAAAAAAAAAAAAATAGATGTCTCATACTCCTTTGCATTCATCTGGGCTCTTTAATAAGGGCTTATGTAATATCGTGTCTCCGATTCATAACCATTGTCAACTATTCCACAATCAATCTAATCACTCAATGATAATTACACCAAACACTCACAACTTCAAATACCCAATTAAATTTTTACACATCACCCAAATCCAAAAATTGCATAAAATTTCAAACTAAAATTTACAGTCTAAAAAAAATGAAACCTTCAATTTTTTTTTTGTAAATGGAAAAATTAATAACCCAATAAGCAGATAATTAAAGAGAGAGAGAGAGAGAGAGGAAGAAGAAACCGTGAAGAAAACTCACGTATTCGAGGTGGTCCTTCTGGGCGCAGTCGATCTCGGACTCGAGGACCCGAATAAGGCTCTCGTCATGGCTTGTTTTCGAAACGGTGGCAGCGGTGGAGAAACGCAGAAATGGGGAGAAGCTTTTCGGGTTCAGCGCGCGGCCGAGATTGACCTTCTGGGCTGTGGAGATCACGCTGTGGAAGGATCTCGAGGATCCGGCGGTGGCTCTGATGGCCAGAGGGAGTACAGAAGAAGTGGCTCTGCGGAGCATAGAATTCAAGGCCATTTTCTTCACAGGTACAGAGAGCGAGAGTGTTGGGACTTCTTGGCTTTTAGGGTTTTGTACTGAGGGTTTTGCTTTTGGTTTAATGGTTTTAGGTTCTATATAAGGTTTATACTTTTATACTCGTTGAAAATGCCTTTTGGAAGGTTTTTACTTTTTTTTTTTTTTTTTTTTTTTCTTTCTCATTTTGGATGCACTTGGGCTTTTAGATTCTTGGGCCGATTGCAAGTAATGACCAAGCTTTGGGTAATTGGATCGGCAAGTTATGATTCAAGTGGGCTATAGTAGTTCAAATAGTAATTTGTTTTCTTAAATTAAAAAAAAAAAAGAAAGAAAGAGAGATTCATATCCTACAAAAAATAAATAAATCTTTTGTATCTATCAAGAAAAAAAAAAAAAAAACTCAATATCATATAATTCTTCTAAGTGGCATAGTCTGGCCTTCTTTTTATCTTTTAGCGGATTCTCTTCTTTAAATTTACTTTTTTGCCACACCTATTAATTAATAAGAAAATCACTAGTTTTAAATTTTACCTTTTAAGCTAGCAAAAAATATGAGATGTTAAACTCATCTTTCATATACAACATAATAATTTTGGGTCAAAGATGCTGTGAATATATTGAATCCGACCAATGAACAAGAGTTTCATGGTAATGAATTGTGACTGGAGAAAGAAGTTAGTTTTAACCAACGTTCTTTGTGTGCCATGAAATTGAATTCATATTGTGAAAGGATTGGATTATTTGATATGGATTATTTTAATAATTGTTTTTTTATATTTGCGGTGGGCCTTTTTATGTTGTTGGGCTTCGATCCCTCCTGTTGCACTACGGCCCATAGATTTGAGGTAAGAGAGCTGGACAGGCCTAAATGGGACAACACTTTAGGCCAGCCTGTGCGCCAGTCGAACCATCCCAATATAGACGCATTTTGGCAAAAGCACCACGGGCTGGGCATATGGTATGGGCATGGTAGGAATAACTATTATAGATATTATTGTAGGAGCACAATCTGATAGAATAACTAAAATACTAAATGGAATTAATAAGAGTAACACCAATAAGGAAAGTCGCTAATAAAGTTATAGCAGAATAATACAATAGATGGAAATAACGCTACAATTAGGGATGGCAATGGGGCGGGGCAGGGCCGAAGGATAGGATCTTCGCCCCCACCCTGTATAGATTTTTCTTACCCCATCCTCGCCCCGCCCCGCATGACGGGGAAAATTTCTTGCCTCATCCTCGCCCCTTAAGACCCCGCGAAGCCCCGCCCTACATCGTAAAACTTTTTTCTTGTTAATTTTTCCTATAACTATTACCATTTTTTCAAATAAAATGACATGTTTCAATATTAAAATATACTTGAAATTATAAATAAATTTATCCTATCAAATCAAACTAATTTTTAGCAAAAATTAAATAATATTATCTAAATGTTTAACAAGACAATGTCACAACAAAAATATCATAGTATGACACAAAAATGTCATATTATATTAATGATGAAACGTAAGTTGAGAAAGACATATGAATCATGAATGAAAAGACAAAAAAAAGAGTTAAAATTAGTATCTTATTTCCAACTTTGCTTGAGAGAAAAGAGAGGTAGAACCATGTTAGGTAGAATAAAATAAGCTAATGATATTTTTGTTTAAATAGTAGGATTTTAGAGTATGAAAAAATTACAACTTAATCCTTATTAACGCGAGGTGGGGCGGGGTGGGTCTAAAAAGTGTAAACCCATCCCCGCCCCGCCCTGCCCCGCCCCATGGTGCGGGTCTAAAATCTCGCCCTATCTCCGCCCCATCACCTTTGCGGGGCGGGGAAAACCCGCATGGGGCGAAGCGGGGTGGGGAAAAATTGTCATCCCTAGCTACAATAGACAACTTAATAACTGAACGATAAACTAATCATCCAATAAGCATAAATAACAAAAAGAAAATGTGTCTACTAGAAAAGTAGGCTTAACTTTTCAACAGAAGTGAGTCCAAGAAGGGAGCCAATTTTCAACGTGAGTTACCTCAAGGAAGGCTTCCGCCATAGAAGTTACACACTTTAAAAAAAATGACCTAAATGGTTTAAGTTTCAATCCTCAATCCCTCAGAGAGTGGGTCTGTCAAGAGGGAGAGAAAAAAGTGGTCTATTGATGCATGCCTCTATTCCTACCACTTATATCTCTATACTTTTTTGTATGTTCTTTCTTTTTCTTTTCTACCTCTCCTTCCTTTCGTTTCTCCTCCTTTTCACTATTCATAACTACCCCTTTTTATACTATCTGGCATGGTGGGATTTACCATTTTTACCCCTCAACTACTTTTGGGTCCTTATGGGTGTTCTTCCAGGACTGCTCACTGGCCTGCCAGCTGCTCAGCCACTACCATTACTTTGAATGTGTTGGTTGCACCACTCTCCATACCTAGACAAAATTGATTATCTTGTTTCTTACCTCTCTTTATTTTTTACTTCTCTCATCCGGATAAGGATTAAACCTCTTCATTACTTACCTCTATGACATGCATCAAGTGGTGTTAGCCCATACTTTCCTCTTTTGGGTGAGATGCCATCCAAGTAGGACATATCTCCCAAAGAAGCTTGAGCAAGAACCTTAGAATAGACCACTTTTTCTCCATACCGCCAAACCACACCCTTTAAAAGCCATGACTTGTGGCCCACCTTTCACGTATTGGCTGGATATAAGTAGGTGGTGCTCTGACCCTTTGTGCATGCTCCACTCTGTCTAAATTTGTTTCTTTTTGGCATTCACATCATTTCTGCTGCTTTTGTGTTTGTTTGATTCTACTATATGTGCTGCTTGGTGTTTATCTTTTGTAGTGTGAAGGATGTGTGGGCTTTTGGGCTCATATTCTCTATCTTTCACCCCTTCTTGGACTGAGCGTTACTTAGGCAAAAAACCCTCATCTTCCTACCGAGCTCATGTTTTCCTTTTCTAAGTCTGTGGGCCTTTTGGCTATTGATCTTGTCGTATCACTTCATCGTGCCTGCAATAGCTTTACCTTTTCTTTCATTTCTTGTTACCCTATAGGCTTACAGACCGATGCTCCTACTGTGCTAGCCCACTTCTTCATCAATATTTTGCTCAAGGCTTCTTTGGCCCACTTTTCACATCTTTACATCTGTGTGGGCCTATTTTGCAAGTGTTGGGCTAGGCCGCTTGCCGCTACACCAGGCCTAGAGTTTTCTAGATCGAGGAGTTGGGACTGGTCTGGGAGCAAACCTTCTTGGTCCGGTTTGTGCACAAACAAAGCCTCTGTTGATCAGGTCCTGGTCGTATTCTTTCAGCAGGCAAGACTGTTACATTAACTATAGCAGGCAGATGTAATAAAACAATAATAGGGATCTAGTTAACACAGACAGCGGACCTGTATGAGGGGTGCCTGCTTTGCACAATGATAACAGAAAGAATAAGTATTGAACAGAGAAAACCAAGCGTATTTAAAGAAATAAAAGTCAGCTTGCCATGTCAAACCATCCTGCGGAATCAACGTCAGGAAGGGGAACCACTCCTTCAACTCTACTAATCTCCCTGAGAAAGAGATTAGCCGCTTTGAAAGAACGGACCTAAGTGACTTGAGTTGAGTAGAGTTCCTTTTTGTGGCCAGAGGGCATGGATTAGGAGGGGAGAGGGAGATTAACCCATTCGGTGCATGCCAATCCTTCTATTCTCTCTACTTCTCTCTTGTTTCTTTTAATCATTTTTCCTTCTTTTTCCTTTTTCTTTTGTTTTTACTCTTTTTTTTTTCTTACTCTCTTTTTGATTCTCTCGCTCCCCTGTTTCTTGCAATATCAGTGATTATCTCACAAAGGTTTGCTGTCCCCCTCTCTCTCCCCCTTTGGCCTTGCATAGTAAGGCTCCTTATATAGGGCCAGCCGTGCTTGGCTTTTACCATTTTAGCCCTTAACCGTTTTTGGCGTGGGTTTTTTTTGCCGACCATCACTGACTAGTCAGTCACCCAGCCAGTGCCACTCCATTTCAGACAAAGAAGGCTTTTTCGTTTTGCTTGCTCCTTGTGGCACTCTTACCTGCCACGATGTGAATACTCTTCTTCTCTCTACCTCTCTTGGCATGCACCTGGTGGTTTCCACCCAGTTTTACCTCTTTTGGGTAGTATGTCATCCCAGCAGAATAGTACTTCCAAAAGGGCTTAAGTAGGAAACATGAAAATAGGTTTTCCCCTATCCCCATCGCCAGACCATACCCCCTTACCTCTGACCCATGACTCACCATTTCCTGTATTGGTTGGGTACAGGCTAGTGGTGCTTGAGTCTCGCGCGTGCCTTGCCTCCGTGCTTATTCAAACTCTGCCTGCTACTCGTCTGTTTGCCGTGGTCTAATCGTCAAATTGTCCAGTCTGCTGCTTATTTCGACTTCTTTTGGCGTGGGCTGTTTTGCCTGACTCCTCATTTATGACTTGCATCCTCTATGGGCTGGGCTTTGCCAGATTATGGGCCGTCCCATGCCTTTATTCCCAACCCCTGTTACTTGCTTCCTGACGCACAATTTCTGTTGTGCCTGCCGTGGAGTCTACTTGACTTAAGCCTGCTAGGCCACTTTAGACTTTTTTCTGTTCATTCTTTCTTCGAAGGCCCAATAGTCTCACTGGGCCCTTTACTACTCGCGGGCTCCCTTGTCCCACTTACTTTCATTTGGGCGTCCTTGGCCCACTTACTTTCCTGGGCATCTTCGGCCCTTTTTCAATTCTGTGTTTTTCATGGGCTTTTACTAAGTTTTTGGGCTTCCTCGGCCCAAATTCTTCTCACCTTTCCTTTGGGGCTCACAGGTTCTCCATAGCCCCTTACTCTCTTTACTTGTATTACTTTGGGCTTGTCGTAGCAACCATGACCCATTCTCACGTTCCCACATCCATACAGCCCATGGGTTTGTTGTTACTTCCTTCTAGGCCTTTTTAAGCCCATTTACTTCCTCATGATCCATTTATTTGCTTTATAGACCCACTATCTGTCATTCCTGCCACTCAGCTCAATGGCATTTTCATACTACTTTCTTTTGCCCATTACTTTGGGCCTTCCTCCCTGCTGGGCTTGCAAAAAATGAGCGTCTACAACCTCTTTTAGGCTTTGTTGGCCAACACTCCTATTGTACCATCCCATTTTACTACTTCATTCATCGGGCTTCCTCGACCTATTTACTTTCTTTTTACCTCTTTCACTCCCATGAGTTTTTTGTTAAATTCATTGGGCTTCTTTGGCCCAATTACCATATCTTTACCTCTTATTACTTTTCAAGCTTATTGGCTTTTAAGCTGACCCATTGAGTTTACTAATTCATTTTACGGGCTTCCCCGGTCCATTTGTTTATTCTTTACCTCTTTTTATTCCAATGGGCTTACTACTCCATTATTTGGGCTTTTTCGGCCCTTTTACTTCTTCTTTATCTATTTTTTATTCTTGTGGGCCTGCTAGCCATCAATCCTGCCTATTGGGCTTGTTTCCTTATTCCTTTACTATTTTCTCTTCCTTACCTTCTCTCTTGTTGGACTTCTTCTGCTGTTGGCCCCTTTATCAAAAAATGAGCCTCAACAATATTCAATGTTTCTAATGTGATTGCAAAATCTATGTGTATCCAAGTCATCTTTTTTATGACATGAAATAATCATTATTGTTACATGATTAGTTAACATATTAAATTTCAACTATTAAAACTTATGTTAAAGTATGAAGTTTTCTTTTCCATTCATTGATGATTTTTCTAAATTTATATATGTAAAATCGAAGAAAAATAAGAATGAATTTCTTGACATGTTCGAACACTATAAAAATGAAGTAGAAAATCAAACAAGTAGGAAGATTAAAACTCTTAGAAGTGACAGAGGAGGTGAATATTTTTCAACTTTTTTGGTGTGCATTTGTTAAGGACTTGGAATAATACACCAAAGTTAAACTCTTTTTACACCCCTAACAAAATGATTTTGGCAGGGGAAAAAAATGAAAAAAGTTTTGTAGATATTTATAAATACCATGATCTCGAGTGCGAAGCTCCCATATAATTTATGAGGTGCTTTGCTTATTATTTATCTCCATATGGGTTATGGAATGGAAGACAATTTAAAGTGTGGAGGATCATTTTTTTTTTTTATAAAGTTACAAATCCTAAGACAATTTAATTAGGACTAGAAGTTATACAGAGCTATAGGTTATGTGGAAAATTTGAGTGCGTATAGATTGCTAGGTTTAGTATTGGCTAATTACATGACATGTAGGTTTTATTTGAGTTGTATTGTCTAAAATCAAGTACAAGACCATATTCCAAATTTCATCTCAAGAAATGGCATTCACTGATTTCTCGACTAACCCTCAATTGATCGAGAATAGCCCATCAATAATCTCTTGACTAAGGCTAACTCAATCGAGACACAAGAAACTTTATTCTTAATCAAGCCCATTAAGTCAGTTAATGACTTGTTAGTTGGGTCCTACTAGTCAAACTATATAAGGGCTCACTAAGGGTTTGTTTGGTTGGAGGGATGGAGAAGTGGGAGGATAGAAAATGGTGGGAGGATGGAAAAGTAAAAGGAGAGAAATTTTTTTTAATTATTCTCATTTTTGTTTGGTTGGGAATGGAAAAGTGGGGGGATTGAAAAAGTGAGTTTGTATAAATTTACTCATACATCTTTAATAAAAAATGATGGCCAATTAAAACAAAAAAGTGACAAACATCCATAAAAAAAAAAAAAGCAATCACCCAATTTATTAAAAAAATAAAAACCATTCCCAACAAAAAAAAAATCATGTCTAGTTAAACAAAAAATTAAAAAAAAGAAGAAAAACAAAACAACTATCACACCCACAACCCGGTATATATAACATTTAGGGAAAAAAAAAAAGAAGAAAGAAAGAAAGAAAGAAAGAAAGAAAGAAAGGGAATGTACAGGAAAGAAAAAAAAAAAAAAAAGGAAAAAAGAGAAGAAGAAGAAAGAGGTAATGTGCCCAACACACACACACACACACCCGAAAAAAAAAAGAAGGAAAAACAAAAAAAACTAGACATGGGCATTTTTGTCTATTAAGTAGCTCAATTTTCTCCCTTTAATTTTCTCTCCATTTTAAAGAGAAAATTCTTTGGTGGGCCCGATGAGAAAAACACTTGGATCCCACCATTTATTTTCCTTTCTTCCCACCTAACAGAACACACTCCAGTAAGTTTTCCTTTCCATTTTCTCTTCAAAATTTTCCATCTAACCTATTTCTCCTCCAAACAAATACACTCTAATGTTAACTAAAAGAGATTAAAAAGAGCATCTAAAGAACAGTACTTTAATTGGTGATCAAAGGCTAAAGCCACAAATCCTTCCCTATTTTAAAATAGACATTAAGGGTCTATTTGAATACCGCTTATTGCTAAAAACTGAAAAAACTGTAGTAAAATAACTTTTAAATGTGTGACTAGTACCGTGAAATTCGGTTTTAAAGTTATTTTTGCTGAAATTCGTACTTGCAGGTCCCGTGAATAGTGCACAGACCCACAGAAAAAAGCCTAATGCAGCTAAAACAAATTTCAGCTCTATTTAAACATACACTAAATCTTTTAAGCAATTCTTAAGATCATAGATGTCATTCATACTGAGAATTTTAGATTAAGAGTCCAAGCAACTTGGAGCAAATTGTGGGGACATGTTTGTAAGTAGGAATGGCAACGGGTCGAGTTCGGGCTGGGTTTTTGCATACTCGGACCAGACCCGCGGGCCAAGACCCAAAATCCGGACCCGGCCCAATTATTAATCGGGTTTTTTTCCCGAGGCCCAGACTTGCCCTGCCGGGCCCCACGGGCCCCGCGGGCTCCATTTATCTTCTTGGGCCAAAATTTGGCCAACCAAAAAAAAAAATTCAAAGCCCATTAAAATTTTTTCCCTAGATTCCAGCCCATTCCAGCCATGGCCCAAATGCTAAAATTTGGCATTTAAGCCACGTTATACGACAGCCAAATCAATCCAAATCATAGGTTAATCATAAATCACTTGTTAATTATACATCAATAAATCATAACTAAAATTTTAAATCAATAAATCACTAAACTAAGATAATCATTAATCAACAAAATCATAGCTACAAAATAAAATATAAAAAGCTACAAAATATCACAAGTCCAAGAAATAAATTTCAAGTTCAAGATGGCTGAGGCATGAGGGCGTGGCTTCTTGCTGAGGCACATAGGCATGAGGGAGCGTGGCTGAGGCATGGCTGCGTGCTGAGGCGTGAGGGCGTGATGACTAATGAGGCGTGCTAGCGTGGCTGAGGAGTGACCGAGTGAGGCGTGGCTGGCTGTGTGATGTCTGAGGAGGCAGTGAGGCGTGATGAGGGGGACTGATGAGGGGAACTAATTGAGGTAGTGAGGCGTGGATGGCTGCATGATGACTGATGAGGCAGTGAGGACTGAGGCGTGATGAGGGGAGCTGATTGAGGGTTGAGGCAGTGAGGCATGAGGGAAGGGAATGAGAATATGAGATGAGACTTGAGAGGCGGTTGGGGCTAGGCTGTAGTGAGTTAGGGTTTGCAATTGAGATGATATATATATATATATATATATATATATATATATATATATATATATATATATATATATATATATATAGGGGGTTTTAATTAATATAACCTAGCTGGGTTTTTTACGGGTCGGGTTTCGGGTTTTTTTGATAAAACCCGGACCCGACCCGAACCTGCTTCCGATTTTTTTTAAAAAAATCTATACCCGACCCTATTCTTTATCGGGCCGGGTAAAATCCGGCCCATTAGGGTCGGGCCGGGCTGGGCCGGGTATCCGCGGGTCGGATCTAAATTGCCATCCCTATTTGTAAGCACTACTGAGTAACAATTAGAAATATGAGTATATTTCTTTGTAGGACTTCAATCCTATAGTTAAATTCTCCATTGAATTAGGATATAACTCCAGAAACATTTTTATCACCTTTGACATTTAGTTTCTTGTCAACTGTAACTATTGCCATTCAATTGGCTAAATTAAGTGCTATCTATTTCTGAAGAAGCACAGCAGTTAAATCCATTTTGGCTAATAGATTGAGAATCCAATATATTAGGCATATTCAAAATGAAATAGTATTTTGCCTAATCCAAGGTGAATGCTTTAGTAGGTTCTAGTTAGCTTAACTATTAAAATCTCTTATAGTTAAATAAAAGATTCGAGGTTCAATCTTTGTCTACACCAAAAACCAATTGGCATTTTGGTCCAATAATAAAGAACTATTATAAAGAAAAGACGCCATAAGTTGAAAACTATCTTAAAAAAAAGAAAAAAGAAAAAAGAGATGAATGCTCTAAAGTGGTAAATTGTGCATCCCTAGACCTTACCGTGTAAGTGCAGGCAAAGAAAAAAGTGCAGGTTAAAAAGAAAAAAGAAAAAAACTTAAATATTATTCAATTATGCCAATATAAAACTTCTCCTTCACACATTTGAAAGGGTTCCTCCCCATAAAAACCATTACCAGACACCTAAAACTTTTTTTTTATCACTGAAATATCAAGAATGAAGATAAAACATCAAATGTTACTTTGTTTTTGCTTCTGTCTCCAATAACCAGTACTTATCCAACTGCTCAGATTTCGCCATCCCAGAATTCCTCAATAGTCCTGTATGCGCCATAAGTCTCATGGATAAATGAGGTCCCCTTAACCAATCTTGCCTGCACAGTTTAAAGAGAAAAAGTTACCAATCTTGCCTGCACAGTTTAAAGAGAGTTTTATGAAGATAACGAGTCCCCCCAATAACCATCCTGAACAGTATCATCATCATCATATACTTGCCTGCTCAATTTCAGAGAACTTGGCGAACAAGTCTTCGGGTATGGACCAGTCAAAGACATCAAAGTTATCTTTGATCCTTGCTTCATTTGTACTCTTTGGAAGCACACTATGACCCATTTGCAGCCCCCAGCGAAGGGCAACTTGTGCAGGAGTTTTGCCTAGTTTCTCTGCAATTGTAACTAAAATTGGATTCTTGAGGACATCACTCTTGAGCCTTGTCGTGCCAGGAGAACCTAATGGCGAATATCCCTACAAAAAGTATTAACAGTTTCAACAAAAATTCTAGATCATGGGTCTTGAACCCATGATCTCACCCTCCATCCATTATTATTGAGGGAGGAAGTGTCAATTGAGCAAGCTCATTGGCTAGATAATTCAAGATTGAAATGGAAATCAATTTAACAAAAAACTCAAGCAAATAAAATCAATTAAAAATTTTCCTACTCACAGATAGGTGAACTCCATTGGATTTACAAAATGCATGCAACTTTTTCTGCTGCCAAGAAGGATGACACTCCACCTGGTTAACAGCAGGAGGAACACGTGCTACCTTGAACAAATCTTCCAATTTCTTTGAAGAGAAATTGCTCACACCAATAGCTCGAGTTTTGCCAGAATCGTAGAGGGCTTCCAATGCTTTCCAAGTGCTAGGTATATCTGGCTGAACAAGGTTTTCCGGCTTAAAGCCTACTGGCCCCTTCTTCATCCGGACTGGCCAATGGATCTTTAAAATTCAACAGCCTCATTTAGTTATAGTTGAATAATGTCCTCAATAACATATTGTTAAGTAAAAAGTGCGATGTAATTTTCCAGGAAAAACAGAAGCAAGGTAGCTAGACTTGGGGCAAACTATGATAGTATGCTTTGCCATGATTTGTAACATTCTTGATGGAATCAAAAAGACCCTCTTGTATTTGACCTTCAATCAGTTAAGTCTAGGCAATTTTATATCAATTGGATTCCAAAGACTGTACAAGGTATATTAATGAAAATGCTCTTTTTACCAAGTTTCAAGAAGGAAATTGTATAGACGCTGCAAGTGAATGAATGCAAAAACTTTTTTACCAAGTTTCAAAAGAGAAATTGAATAGACGCTATAACCAGTAGTACATACAAGGTATAGATCAATATAACCAAGCTGCAAGTCTCGCAAAGTTCTATCCAATGCCACTGGAACATCTTCAGGAGCATGATCAGTACACCTGTGGATCATGACAGTATTTTAGAGGGGGTAAAAAATACTAGATGAAGTCTAAGCTCAGTTAATAAGGCATAAAGCATGCAGCAGTATCATTGATAATGTCAAAATAAAAACAAACCAGAGTTTGGAAGTAATCCACAAATCCTCACGCTTCACCACACCATCTTCAAACAGCTTCTTCAGAACCAAACCAATCTACAAGAATAAAGGATTAGACAATGTTCACATACAATTCTTGCAAAGGCTTAAGCAATTTAAAACATCATGCTAGATTTTATAAGGCTAAAATGCAAAACTGGTCTTCTAACTTTCTTTAGATTTCGTTTTAGTGCTCTAACTTGAAGTTCGTTTATTTCAGTCCTCTAAGTTTCAAATTTATTCAATTAAGGCCTTTCTGTTAACTTTTGTTAAAATTTTTTGAAAAAAAAATCTAGAAAATATTTTTCAATCATTAATTGCATTTTTTTAATTTAAAAAATTTGAAGAAATTTTATAAAATTGAAAAATTAACCACAACATATAAAAAAAGTTGATAAAATAGCCTTAATTGAATAAATTTGAAAGTTAGAGAACTGAAATGAATAAACGTAAAGTTAGAAGACTAAAATGAAATTTGAAGAAACTTAGAGGGTTAATTTTGCATTATACTCATTTTATAATAAAGCTACTAGGTATTACAAATGTAGTACAAATATATTAATTTCATATTATGAACGTGTCAATTCCCAGTATGTGAGTTATAATAAAACTGATCAGGAACTTGTCATAATTTTTACATCCAAATAGAGTAAACCTGAGAAAGAAGATGCATAGGCTACTCTAATCTAGACACAGAAAAATCTCAAAAGTAAATTATATCCATGAAAGACGTCCAGCAAGCTTTAGACCAACCAGAGAAAAAATTAGTAAAATGTTTTACCGTACTGGGAGCCAAACAAACTAAAAATTGAGAAAATTTTTATTGGTGAAAAAGGTAGCGAAATGAGGGTTTCGCACTAATAAAGTACTTTTTAGTAATTGGCATAATAATAAAGAACTTGGTTAGAGAAACATTCACATGGGTCAGACCAAACAAATACAGCCATACAAGTCATCTTTAGCAAGGTCTAAACTCTACCATCATGGCTTTTAGAAAAATAAAGAAATTCTAGACATAAGACTTTGAACGCATTGATAACAATAATAACAATCGAAGGACGTTGAGGCCAGAACTTAAAAAAAAAATTGATAAGTAGACACTGTATTTACCTCCTTCTCATTGCCATAGACCTGAGCACAATCAATATGGCGGTATCCAACCTGCAGTACAAGTAAAAATGTTGGTTGAGTGCTAAACAACAAGGAAATAAATAATCATTTGTAAAATCAGCAAGACAAGTTTGCACTTTCTGATAACAAAATGTATGAAGTGTCTCATTTTACAGCCCCTAGAAACAGATGGTCCAAGGTGACACATATAGGGCCTGTCGTTAATGGGGCATTCGGTTTAGAGGAATCTACATTACAATGCTTAATTTGATTAGGAATCTACTAATATTCCCGAGAATTTTATAAGAATTATTTATTTTTCCCAAAATATCTTAAGATTTATAAACACATTATCAAGTCATTTTTTAAATCTTCTTCCAAATAAATAATAAGAAACAAAATATAAACCATAAATCATGAAAAATTTACTAAAATTAAACTTTAACATTCTTCAATGACCTATATAATACAAATATAATTTTTTAAATTCGTATTCTTCATTGCAATCGCAAGTCACAACAGCATGCTTTGTTAATAAAAATAATTTATTTTCATTCAGCATCTATTTTTATCTCTTTCTAAAAATTATGGTCAAGAATTGGTCTCTCTGTCTCCCTGATTCCTTTACGCAATTTGCAACTAAACATGGGATTTGCAGGTAATCTTTAATGGACTATTTGGATTGAAGGGGGAGAGAGGGGAGTAGAGTAGTGTAAATTTGGCCAAAAATTAGTCTATTTTTAGCCAATTCTACTATACTCCTCTCCACTCCCCCTTCCATCCAAACAGTCCCTAAACATTCCCAAAATTCTAAAACATTATGTAATTATCTCATACCAAATGCCACCTAAGTGGCTTAAAACCTTAAAACAAAACAACATTGTTATCTTTGAGTATTAATTTAAGAAATGTATTGGACAATATGTTGGAAACCTTCAATATAATATTATTGGCAAATATATTGTAAGTATTGCAAAATATATAGAAATATATCAGATTTACCAGTCGATCATACACAAGAAAATATGGGAAAATTTGTCAGACCAAATTAATAAAATAAATTAATGAGTTAATCACACATGGATCACCAAGGAAATTATACAACAAACAACCTATCCAGTATGTTAGACAGAATAGAATAAATAGTTGGGGTAACCACCTAGGACTAGGATATTTATTAATTTGTTGTTGTCATACTCACACATTGTTTTAGTGCCCGTTTGGTTCAACGTTTTGAGCCCAAAAAGTCACTTTTTCAAAAAGCCAGCCCTTTATGTGCGTTTGGTTCAGCACAAAACGCAACTTTTTGAAAAAAGTTGCGTTTTGAGCCAAGGCATAAAACGCGCAATCCCTTATGGAGCTCTAGAGGTCCATTTTGCCAAAAGCCAGTGCGCGTTCTGATGTATCCGTTGAACAATCTTGGGCAATTACCAAATTACCCTTCAATAAATCTGTCCATCTTCGTCTTCTTCAACGCTCTCATCAAGCTCACTCACACATCTATCTCTTCCTTTGTATTTTTTTTTAAATTTTTATTTGTCTAATCTGATCAACACAAAACAACTTAAAATCAACTCAAATTCCATTGGAAAACCCATCCCAAACCCAACTCAAAATCAACCCAAAACAAAATCAAACCCAAAATCCACAGAAAAAAAAAATCAACTCAAAATCAAACCCAAAATCAACTCAAAATCCAAAATCAAACCCAAAATCAACTAAAAAAAATCAACTCAAAATCAAACCCAAAATCCCAAAATCCTTATGTTTCAATCATCTTCATCTTCTTCATCATCATCTTCTATGAAGTGTGGAAAAAAAAAAAAGAATAAAGAAGGAAAGAAAAAAAAAAAAAAGGAAATAAAGAAAAAAGATGAAAAAAGAGATGAGTTCTTGCCAAAGAAAAAAAAAGAAAGAAAGAGGAAGAAGGAGAGCTCTGTGAAATGTTATGGAGAATGGGAGAAGTGGCTGGGAAAAGTGAGGAAAGAAGGAAAAAAAAAAAGAAAAAGAGTTATACGTGGGTGGAGGAGAAAAAAAGAGTGGGAAAAAAAAAAGAAAAAAAAAAGGAAAAAGAAGGAAATGCAGTAACGTGGAGGAGAAAAAAAGAGGGAAAGAAAAAGGAAAGAAAAAGAAGGGAATGCTATCACAATTTTTATCACAATATTTTTATAATAAATCTTAAGTGGTAAGTTATTATTAGCTAATATTGGTGAGAAAAAAAATAATTTGTATAGAAAGAGAAAAAAAATAATTTCAATAGTACGGTCAAATTAAAATCATATCAATTTTTATAACAATATTTTCACAATAAATCTTAATTGGTAAGTTATTATTAGCTAATATTGGTGAAAAAAAATATTTTTTATAGAAAGAGAAAAAAATAATTTTAATAGTACGTTCAAATTTTAATGAGTATTAATTTTTATCACAATATTTTCACAATAAATCTTAAATGGTAAGTTATTATTAGCTAATATTAGTGAGAAAAGAAAAAATTTTATAGAAAGAGAAAAAAATAATTTTAATAGTACGTTCAAATTAAAATCAGTATCAATTTTTATCACAATATTTTCACAATACTTTCATAATAAATCTTAAGTGGTAGGTTATTATTAGCTAATATTGATGAGAAAAAAATAATTAGAAAGAGAAAAATTGATTTATGTATATGAAGTAGTTGATTTAAATATGAAATAAACTCCTTTATATATACATTGTCCTTTTTGGTAATTTATCTCTCAAACTGCAACTTTTATAAATGCTAGCCAAATACTCAGTTTTTTCAAAAAGCACTTTTTAACAGCTTTTCCAAACACTTAGCTTTTTCAAAAAGCACTTTTTCATTATGCACTTTTTCAAAAGGTCCAACCAAACTCACCCTTATTCTAATTTGAATTCAATTTTCCTAACAGGTCCCTAGATATCTCGAATCTGCCCCGTGCTTTTTCTAGAATCTAATAATTTTCATGACGTAAATGCACTTTTAGTTCTTACATTTTGACCCGATTTCTATTTTAGTCCCTACATTTTATTTTTACCACTTTTAGTCCTTAAACCAATTAACGCGTATTATTTTCGTCTTTTTCGTCAGTCAACCGACGGAAATTGCTAAGGTGGCAGCTAGAGACATTAAAATATTATTAAAAATGTCACATCAACATTTAATTTTTAAAAAAATAATTTATCAATTTTAATTAAAAAAAACAAAATTAAAAACAATAAGAACACAAAAACAAACCCAGATCCAACCCAGAACCAAACACAAACTCAAATTTAAAAACACAAAAAAAAAAAAAATGATTGCAGCTCCGCACAAACCTAAAAAAAATCATATAAACCCAAAAATCAAACACAGTAAAATCATAAAAGAATATTGTAATAAAACTTGATTGCTCACACAAACCTAGCTCAACCACAAACCCAGCTTAACCACAGAAAAATCATAAAAGAATATTGTAATAACTCAACACAAAATGGGTTACAAAATGGGTTACAAGCCCAACTCTCTCTTCAAAGGATTACAAAATGGGTTTTTCGGATTCAAACGAAATAAGCAACGGTAGTAGCATATGCTGCGTAGCCACGGCCGCAGCCACAAACACCGAAACACTCTCCTCCTCCGACCACCCTTCGCCACCACCTGATATCTCGGCCCTCCGCCGCCTCTCCCAAAACCTCGAATCCCTCTTCAACAACTCCTCTTCCTCAGCCCAATTCGCGAATGCCAAGATCCTAGTCGGAACCGAACAAGTCGTCGTCCACCGCTGTCTCCTCGTGGCGCGAAGCCCTTTCTTCAAGAACGCCTTCTCCAATTCCAAAGAGGTGGAGCTGAAGTTGAAGGACCTAGCCAAAGATCACGAGGTCGGTCTCAATCCAGAGGTTGGAGATGGGGTCGAAGGCGAAGGATTGGTGGTTCTTGGAGGAGGTGTTGTGGAGGCCGTAAAGGAAGAACCATAGATGAAGAGAAGAGGAAGAGAAGGTTGGGGAGGAGATGATGGAGTGCCAGAGTTTGCAGACTGTGAAAGCACGTATCAGAGTTTGATTTCTGGGTTTATATGATTTTTTTGGGTTTGTGCAGAGTTGCAATTATTTTTGTTTGTTTTTGTGTTTTTAAATTTGAGTTTGTGTTTGGTTCTGGTTGGATCTGGGTTTGTTTTTGTGTTCTTATTGTTTTTAATTTTGTTTTCCTATTTAATTAAAATTGATAAATTATTTTAAAAAAAAATTAAATGCTGATGTGACATTTTTAATAATATTTTAATGTCTCCAACTGTCACCTCAGCAATTTTCGTCGGTTAACTGACGGAAATGACGAAAATAACACACGTTAATTAGTTTAAGGACTAAAAGTGATATAAATAAAATGTAGGAATTAAAATAGAAATCGAGTTAAAAGGTAGGGACTAAAAATGTATTTACACCAATTTTTATTAAAATAAAATTCATCATCATGCCATGGGTAGCAACAAATAAATAAACAAATGGACGAAATCCAATTTCCACGGAAAAGTTTTGCCAGGAAAACTTTTTAGAGCCGATTTTACTCAATCTGTGACATAAAAGAAGGAGAAAAAATTGAGAGAGAGACCTTAATGGCGGTGGCGACAGCTTCGCCGACGAGGCCAGGGTCGGATTGCCACGTACCCAAAGCGACTGAAGGGATCTTAGCGCCGGTGTTCAGTTGAAAGAATGAAATTGGGTTCGCCATTTTTCGGAGTTTTAGCTACGAAGGAAGTGCGTTGATTCGACGCTGATAATATAATGAAGCAGAGAGACGAAAAGAAACGACGAAAATCTGAGTTTACAAAGAGTGAAAGTGTGCGAAAATGAAGGCATCTCCGGCCTCTTTTATAATGAAAACGAACGATACAGTCCGCAACCATACCAATCTCGTTTCCTTTCCTGCCACGTGTAGCGATCATTGTGAATGGAATAATGCAAGTTCTTCCGGTGAAACAATTTTTCAAAATTCTTTATCAGTGACGTGGGCTTATCACGTGGCCTTCCCTTTCTAAAAAGCTAAAATTTTGTATTTTGAAAATTACCAGACTGATTGTTTATTTTGTGTGCTCATTTTTTAGGAAAAGTATATTTGTGTGAGATATATTTAAATAGAGAGAGTGTATTATGCTAATTTTTAGGAAAAAAAAAATGTATTAAATATGTGTGAAATATATTTAAATAGATTGTGCTACTTTATAGGGAAAAGTTTCTTTGGTAAATAGAGATAGTGTGTTAGTTTGAGTTGAATGTCATAATTTTTTTATTTGAATTTATTTATTGTTACTTGTTAGTGAGGCTTCACTAGAAGAGATTTTTAAGAAGCTAAATTTTAGAATTTCGAAAAGGAGTAAATTGATGGTTTAGTTTGTGCTAATTTTTAGGAAAAAATGTATCAAACGTGTGTTTTAAATAAAGTGTGCTAATTTTGGAAAAAAAAAAAAAGTTTTTTTTTGGTTTTTTTTTTTTGTTGAATTACAATTTGAAACCTATTTTTATTTTTTAGGAATATCTAATTAGATTATGAGTATTTTAACATTTTTTTTAATCCTTTTAATATATAGAGATATATAAGTGATAATTAACTACTCATAGTTTGTCAGACCAGAGTTGTAACAAAAAAAATTGAGAAATGATTTGTGATTCCAAAACTACTCTCTTCTAGTTTATATGAACCACCATTTTTTTCACCAATTATAACGAATCATGTAAAAGTTACAAAAAAAAATTGTGCATTTTTTCATAACATTAGAATTTTTAGCACCATAAATGTGAGATAAACTTTTTTTTTATAGAATATTAAGCATTTTAATACACACGAGAATATGAAATAAGGCTTAAAGAAACTGATAATAGTGTATTAACCTCATCACACGGTTTGGCACATGCGATGAGGCTTTTTTTTAGTGGTTGTAGAATGTCATCCCACAAATATAATGTTCTTAATATGTCATCCCACAAATATTGGGACCTTCCCGGTCCCCTACCTTTTCTTTTTCTCGAGTGTTTGACAAATAGTACCAGTGATTTGCTTGCTTTGTTTGGGAAAGTGCTCGTCTTTTTTAAGTATAAATAAAATGGTAGCCGACAAGTATCCTTGATGTTGGCACATCATGTTTGAATGTTTGCTTTTAACATCTTCCTCTTGTTTGAGTTTAATGACGTTGCACTCTATTCTCCCACATACTTTGCTACAAATTTCAAAGGAAATTTCACATGCCTCGGTGGTGATTGATATGGTATTTTAAGTGCCACTTTTTAATTTTTGAACAACATTATATATATTTTTACATATTTTTTTTATTCATATGTATTTTTAAAAAATACAAACAATGTTATTAGAACAACATTACCAAACAAACCCTTAATTTTCGAGAGAAAGAAGAAATACCACGTTTTAGTTTAAAAATCGACAATAGAACTCTTGTTGAACTAGAACTCTTGTTGAAATAGAACTCTTGTTGAACTAAAACACTAAAGCATTATAAATATCTGAAACTTATTTAAACGTATATTTAAATGAAGAAATAAGGGTGAAATAGTGTTTGGGTAGCAGTAGGTTTTCAATTTGCAGGAATTTTTTTGTAGTTATCTTATCTAGAGATCTCAAATTGGATATTTGAAGACCACAAAAGTTGCCAATGTTTATTTCAATTCCTACAAATTAAGACATGAACGTTAAAGTCTCTAATGTTTATTTAAACATTAAAATCAGATTTCTTATCCACCTCATTTCTCCCACTCACAACTCATTATCCGTGAGAAATCTCAACTACATGTTTGACTATGTCAAACCTCACATAGCCAATCCATAGCCAAAACATGCAATTCCATTATTCAAAAAATTTTATTACTATCTAGCCTTTGAGTATATTCTCAAAAAAAAAAAAAAAAAAAAAACTAGCCTCTGAGAATGTGCTCACGCACATGCTCAGAGGCTAGTTTTGGATAAAATTTAATAATTTGCATTAATTATAATTTAGAATTACTACATTTTTCAGTCACAAAAATACCTAAGGGTGTGATAAGTATTATGCGTTTGTGGATGAAATAATTTTTTAATCACATCTCTAGGTATTTTTGTGATTGAAAAATGTAGTAATTATAAATTATAATTTATGCAAATTATCTAATTTTATAAAAAAAAAATAGAAGAGCTTGTGAATCAATGCACTTTTTTGGTGCATTACTAAAATTAATTTGTACCTTTAAGTCTTTAACCCATGCAATCTTGATACAATTCATTATCAATATTTACTTTGCACAGTTGTGCCGGACAAATTAATATTTCATTGATAAAATTTTGTATTCAATACAATTTCCTTTGCAAAATACTATCACATCTCTTGACTTAACTATTGAAATAATCTCGTCTTATACATAACACTTGGAATATTACTTTAAAAATTCACATGGATGCAAATTCACTCGGATGCAAATGCGTTTTGAATGCAAATTCACTTGGAATATTACTTTAATGACTTAGCTATTGAAATAATCTCCTCTTATACATAACACTTGGAATATTACTTCACAAATTCACTTGGATGCAATTGAGTGTTGGATGCAAATTTACTTGGAAAATTAATTTAAAAATTAAATTGTTAGTTTTCAAATAAGTTACTTTTCCTTAATCAATCTATTCCTTAGTGCAGATTTTATTTTAGGAAATGGTTTCGTTCCAAATCAAATTGGTAGAATTTTTCTCAAACTCACAATGTGGCAATTGAAAAAATTATCCATATATAATTTTAGCTATATGACTACTTTAATGAATTGTGTGATTTATTTAAATAATATGTATGGAGAGCATTTTCACATATTTTATGTACTTTTTGTGAGTCTCACATTTTTCTTTGTCTCAACTTTATTTCAAATGGTTTAAGTTTCAATTTTTTGGAAATAAGTCAGTTTTTTAAATTTTTTTGGTCTCACATATGCAAATAAACTATATATCCGAAATAAGTAATTCTCAAATGGGCACTATAAAATAATTTTTTAAAAATACTATTGTACCTTTCATGATTAACTTCCTAAATCTCTCCAAAAAACAAAAAAACAAAAAAAAAAAGAGAAGAAAACTTCCTAACTCTCTACACGTGAAGACTTATCCTATGCAATTGTGTATTACCACCCAAATTCAAGTTTTCAACAACTCCATTTGAGGGGGGAAAAAAGAAGAAGAAGAAGATGCATTTGGTTGGTAATCTAGTGGAGCCCCAACAATATTGCCAAATTCATATTGAAAGAAAATTTTTTGGGATCCCTAGCATGTTGCCTTATTTTGAAAATCGAAAAATATACACAGTTACAACTTGTAATTTATACATCCCAATCATTCTTCTTAATTTTCTAGATCAACCTATTGGAAAATTAAAAAAGAAAAACTTATAAATAAAAAGAATTACAATTTTTTTCCTCTTGAAATCCAACAAAGAATATAAGTCAACAGCAATAGATGAAGATATAAAAAAGAAAAAGAAAAAGAAAAAGGAAATAGATGTCTCATACTCCTTTGCATTCATTTGGGCTCTTTAATAAGGGCTTATGTAATATCGCGTCTCCGATTCATAACCATTGTCAACTATTTCACAATCAATCTAATCACTCAATGATAATCTCTTTCAATTTGTGCCTTCTCTCTATCAAAATACATAAACAAAAAATAACCTTTGAAAAAATTATATCAATATGACTCATGAAATAAATAAATTTTAAAAAAAAAAAAAACTGAAAATGAAATTAAAAGTAAGGGAGCGTGAGAGGAAAGAGAGTTACCGAATTGTGATATGTGAGAGGTTCGATTAACTGTAGAGTACCATGGTGCGTTTGGATAAGCTGTTGCAAAATGGTGTTTTGGGTTTAAAATGA